>NW_021166888.1:320000-397345 GCF_900634415.1 Cottoperca gobio | reverse complement strand
AAAAATGTCTCTACATGACAGTAATTAAGTCGAAAACACATCTAATTATATACAAAAATCCTTTATTAACATTTCACTTGTTTCACATTCAGCTCTGTGGTTTCCTGTGTTTCCTCTGTTTCCTCTATTTCTTCTGTTTCCTCTGTTTCCTCTGTTTCTTCTGTTTCCTCTGTTTCCTCTGTTTCCTCAGTTTCCTCTGTTTCTTCTGTTTCCTCTGTTTCCTCTGTTTCCTCTGTTTCCTCTGTTTCTTCTGTTTCCTCTGTTTCCTCTGTTTCTTCTGTTTCCTCTGTTTCCTCAGTTTCCTCTGTTTCTCTGTTTCCTCTGTTTCCTCTGTTTCTGTTTCCTCTGTTTCCTCGTTTCCTCTGTTTCTTCTGTTTCCTCTGTTTCCTCAGTTTCCTCTGTTCTCTGTTTCCTCTGTTTCCTCTGTTTCTTCTGTTTCCTCTGTTTCCTCTGTTTCTTCTGTTTCCTCTGTTCCTCTGTTTCCTCAGTTTCCTCTGTTTCTTCTGTTTCCTCTGTTTCCTCTATTTCCTCTGTTTCCTCAGTTTCCTCTGTTTCTTCTGTTTCCTCTGTTTCCTCTATTTCCTCTGTTTCCTCTGTTTCCTCTATTTCCTCTGTTTCTTCTGTTTCCTCTATTTCCTCTGTTTCCTCTATTTCCTCTGTTTCTTCTGTTTCCTCTGTTTCCTCTGTTTCTTCTGTTTCCTCTGTTTCCTCTCTTTCCTCCTCCCACTGAAACAAGTTGATGATCGCAGTGAGACTGAACAAAAACACTGACGTTAGGACAATAAAACCCAAAACATTGTGCTGAAAGACGGTAAAACAGCAAATTTCCTGATGAGAGAGTCGGTACTGGGCAATTACGTGTGTGTGTGTGTGTGTGTGTGTTGGCAGGGGTCATGTGACCTGGCTGTTTGCTGCTGTGGTCTTTGCTGTCCTGTCTTCCTAAGGAGCAGAGTGAGCTTGTCTCCCTCCCTTAGTGCTGTTCACACTGACGTTACGAGTTTCATCTCATTAATGTTGTCGATCACGTAAGACGTTAGTTTCCAGGCTGTGAACGATGTCAGTGGCTCCAGTTATTGACATAAGCAGTAATTGTACCCCACAGAACACAGGACCCCACAGGATCCCACAGAACACAGGGGGTTGATGGTAAAATTGTTATTTTTGTCTGTGGAGTCTGGTGGCTTCAGTCTCACAACAAGGTAAAGCGGAGAACATGTTCCATCCTCCTGCTGTACTTCATGTACTGTAGGAGATACACTGACTGTGGATAAGCACGTCATGCAGCCCCACTTTAAACCACCTGAACTGTTCCTTTAACGGACACGTTGGAGCAGATGTCGTGCACACACCGTGCGTTCACAGAGACGCAGAGGCTTTAAGTGCAGGAGAAATACAGATGTTCTAAGTGACAAACATCCACCCTCTCCCTTCTTGCTTTGGAAGAAGAGTTTAAATGTAAAGTCTTGTTACAGTTCTTTCCCACGGTGACACAATACTCTCTCTTTAGTTGTGTAGTCGTGACAACACAACGCTGTGTGTTATTATTCAGATAATCATGTTGTGTTTGTAATGACATGTGAGGAGGAGATGAAGGGAGCCCCCCCCCCCCCCCATCGGACCTCCTTCTTCCTCCGTCTGCTGACGTTGTTTTGTGCGATGCCAGCCTCTCCTCTGTCTGTCTTTGGGGGGGTTCCTCTAATCTTTCCCGCCTTGGTCTTATTTTAGAGGATGCTAAGACCCTGTTGTCATGGCAACAGACAGCGATTGGCTTGAGTTATGCTCGTTGTTCTCACACAATGAAGTCCATCCAGCCCCTGAATGTGTATATAAATAAAGATAAAGAAACACTCGGCTGCGTGTCTGAGACGTGGCGCTCCCCTCACCTCCCCTCCCCCCCTCCCCTTAAAATCTAACCAAACCTTAAAGGAAAACTTTAGTGATGTCTCAAACTGCTTTAAGAAATATACAATAAACGTTTAAAAAATACTATATGTAGAATTAAAAGAAGCTGTACACAAGAAATATACATTTAAGATGTAACAGCTGACACCATCTGCTCTACGTGTGAACTTCATTAACTTGTTTCTGTCTCCATCCCTCTGCAGTCTCTGCCTTTGTCATGACTGTCTGACTGTCACATATTTACGCCACCTTGCGAATGTGCGTCCGTGTATATTTCCCTACAAGCGTCCTGTGTGTGTGTGTGTGTGTGTGTGTGGGATTCCTGGTGAGATGAGCAGCCTGACATTCTCTACATCAGAGATCAAGCACCTTACACCGGCCGCAGCATCACCCGCCTGACGCCCAGATGTCCAACCTGCTATTTCCAGCAGAGTCTCACTGCTGCTCACGGAGCGTCTCGTTAGAGGAACCACAGGTGGAGCATTCTGAGCAGTTAGCGTTAGCGGCTAACACACGCAGGAGAAGCTGCAGCTCTATTATTTGGGGAGTGGAGGAAGCACAGTGCATATTGCAGGCTGACTCACAAACATTAGGTTTGGAGAAAGATTCAATTAAATGTTTAGTTTATTGTTGCTGTGTCTGCAGATCAGAATAACATGAACTAGAACACAAACATGCACTACAGTGAAAGACTACAGACAGCAGAGTAAAGTAAAATAAGAATCTTTAGTAACAAAAAGGAAAATACTTTGAAACACTTTGAAAACTGATCCAACGCTAAACAACTTGGTACAAAAATGTCCAAATATGTTGTGAGGTCCTGAAGGAAGACTGTGGTGGAAGCACAGGAGCAATCATGCAGCGAGGGTGTGTGTGTGTGTGTGTGTGTGTGTGTGTGTGTGTGTGTGTGTGTGTGTGTTCGTGTGTGTGTGTGTGTGATTAAATGTGTTTTTCCAGTTGAAGTGCAGCAGATTGTGTGTGAGCCCCTCAGAGGTCGACCCCGGCTCGCTCATGCCTGACCGGACTCATTTCATCTCAACGACTGGCTGGTTGTGTTAATGTTGTCAATACTGTGAACTCTGTGTGTGTTTGCGTGTGCGTGTGCGTGTGTGTGTGTCTGCAGATAAGCGTCTCTGATAGCAGCATGTTTGGCTGCACTGATACTTGAAGATATAAAACCTGCAGCTGCTTCAGTTTTTGTTTGATTATAGTTAAATAATTAATTGATATTTGTTTTAAAAAGCCGACATATATATTTTTTTACATTTGCATTTAAATTATGCAATAAAAACTAAGAAGATAATGAAACCCTAACCCTAACCGATTCATGATTATATTCTATTATTGGTTATTTTGTGTTTAAATTATGAATTATAATATATATATATAATATATTAATTACATTTCAAAACTGAAATAATAATAATAATAATAATAAACTTTATTTATAAAGCACTTTTCAAGAGATGCAGCTCAAAATGCTTTACATAACATTTAAATGCAACAACGGCAGAAAGAGAATAACAGACAATAAATAGATGCTAAAATATTTAAGTGGAATTATAATAACAAAATTCTTTCTTTAAATTTAACTTTTTGTCTGTTTTTGTTTAATTAAAGTTTTTCTCACGATCTCCACTTCAACATTAACATTTCACATTTAGTGATCATGAATAAAACCTCCTCCAGCCCTCAGCGAGGCGACAGGAACTCTGATTGATGAGAGTTCCTGAGTTCCCGAACTAGAAACTTTACGTGAACACCGCCTCAGGCCGTAAACATCTGTCGCTCCGGCGCCGCTCTGTCACTCAAAAGGTGAAGACGAGTCCGAGCGGCGCCGGAGCGACAGATGAATGAAACTGATTACAATCCACCACATAAGAGAGCATCTGCCCCTTTATTTATTTACCCAGGATTCACCACTGCTCTTAATCTGCCCGTCGTCACATCAGCGCTGCCTCTGCATGACGGTGAATGTGTCTGATGCAGAGACACCGAGGAGGCCGTGCCGGCTCACTCGCCACCAGACGTCTGAATGGGGGCACGCTCCCTGCTGATAGGCTGATGTTTTCCTCTCCTGCCATCTTGTTTCTTTTCATCACCTCAAATGTTTCCCTCTGCTTTCCTTTCTTCCTTTCCTTTTCCTTCCTCTCCTTTCCTTTGTCCCGCTCCTCTCCTCCCCTCTCCTCCCCTCTCTCCTCATCTCCTTTCCCTCTTTCTCTCCTCTTCTGTCTTTTCTACTTTCTTCTCTCGCATTTCTTTTCTTACTTTCTTTTCCTTTCCTTCCCTCTCTTATATTCCTCTTCCTTTGTTTTCTCTCTCATTCCTTTCATTTCCCCTCTCCTATCCCCTTGTTCACTTTCTCTCTTCCTCCCCCCTTTCTTTCATCAGTTCCTCTTCTCATCTCCACTCTTCCCTCTCCTGTTTGATCCCTCAGCGTTCTTCCTGTCGTTCCTCTGAATGGATTTGTATTTCTTCATAAAAAGTTTGATTGCACCGCCGCCGTCCGACCGTGATTGGATACGGCAGCGGGGCCGGGCTCTTCCTCATCATCTCTCCCGCTCTCTTCCAGGATCGTCCGGATGTCATAGCAACAGATGGTGGTTTGATTACCGAGCGGATGTTCCAATTTATCGGCCCTCGTGCCCCTCAGCTCTGCTACCGTGTTTCAATTAAATGGGGATTTGGAAGCGGCGCGCTGCAACCCGAGTCAATCCTCGTAATTCATTAAGAGGAGCGATCACACACGAAGGCGGAGACCGGAGAAGGCTGTTGGCATGATTCAGGAGCTCTGAGCACAAAGTGGCATCAGCGGGCTGTGAACTTCACACCTGCCTGCCGGGGGCCAAACGCTGCTGAGATTAGGCTTTAGTGGGAAAATCAATCTGCGTTGAACTCTTCGCCTGTTTTTAAACTCACCGCTGATCGTCATCCACCGTCTGAGCCGACCACGAAGAGGTGTCAGGAGATACGTCCAGGCTGCAGGTTCTCTAAAGGGCAGTCCGTAGGAACAGAGAGTAGAACGCACTTTAAAGAGATGGCGTGGTCATTTGACTGATTCAAAAGAAAACAGCGACTGTTTGTTGTCGTAAAGTAGTTTGAGAACTCTACCGTCCACACCAAGACTTTTCCTTTTGTCTCCTGGTAAAGCTCATCATGTCTCCTGGTTCTATAATCACACCCATAATCATCAACATCTGTGTGTCCTGCGCACGTCTCCACTTCTCCTTACTGCACAACCTCCCTCAGTGACTCCACAACTCGCCTTAAGTGCGTTAACACAGAAGTGTATACGGAAGTTATCCCGCTACACACACAGTTCTTTGCAATGACAACGGTTCACATAAAAATGGCCGCCGCTCTGAGCATCCTGCGATGTTGATTTGAATGTGAACGTCTGCTCTACTGTGTGGTGTCAATCTAACATGACGTGTTTACTGACTTCCACTTGTCAGCACTTTGATTTATGACGTGGCATGTTTTGCATTTAACGACTAGATGCTGCATGTGTGATAGGACTGTTTCAGACACTGTGTGTGTGTGTGTGTGTGTGTGTGTGTGTGTGTGTGTGTGTGTGTTGGACTTACAGAATTGGAGGAGAGTGTTTTGGATCCCTTGAATGTCAGTCGGAGTGTGTTGAAGGTGTGTCACTCTGAATACAAACATTTAGTGCTGCAGAGCGAGAGTCACAGTCCACATGACGGATCTTCTCCGATAGGTCGCCATCGGTCTTCTCCAGCTGTCTGACTTCACACTTTGAATCATCACTTGCTTACGTGTCCAAAACTCTTAAGTGAAAAATGTGGACAAACTTTCATGCATAGCAGGATTCATCAAATATTGGCGAACTCTGTCCTCTGTACTGCAGTCGCAGCATCATTTAAAACATCAGCTGGAGAGAGAAGTAACTTGGGGAAAGTTACAGATGTCATCTCCAGGTCATGCTCAAATGAAACATGATTTAACCAAATTTCCTCCTACGTGACATTTCTTCTTGCTCATTCTGCACCAAGTAACATTTTCTCTTTCTCCAAAATGATTATTAGAATGGAGCACATGGTAATCCATCAGGAGGCTGGTGAGGTTTCTGCAGGCGATGAAGGGGAAACAATTCATCGTTCCAACCTTCAGCTTCGAAGAATGAATGAGCTGCACCCTGTCTTTGATTGTAATTTTAACTGCCGGGTCAAAAATGACCCTAAGACAATCTATGTACCCTGGTGGGGTACAGCTCCCATGAAATTATAAACAACATTTGTTTTTCACTTTTTCAAATTTTGGGCTCATTTTAGGAAAAGTCATCAAATTACAAGTTGAAAAAAGGTTGTTTAGGGTTTTTTCTCTGCTGCTAAACATCGCGGGTTAGGGTTAAACGTTAGGGTTAGACGTTAGGGTTAGACGTTAGGGTTAGGGTTTGACGTTAGGGTTAGACGTTAGGGTTAGACAGAGTTAGACGTTAGGGTTAGACGTTAGAGTTAGGGCTAGACGTTAGGGTTAGACTTTAGGGTTAGACGTTAGGGTTATACGTTAGGCTTAGACTTTAGGGTTAGACGTTAGAGTTAGACGTTAGGGTTAGACATTAGGGTTAGACGTTAGGGTTAGACATTAGAGTTAGGGTTAGACATTAGGGTTAGACATTAGAGTTAGGGTTAGACATTAGAGTTAGGGTTAGACGTTAGAGTTAGGCTTAGACGTTAGCGTTAGACATTAGAGTTAGGGTTAAACGTTAGGGTTAGACGTTAGAGTTAGGGTTAGACATCAGGGTTAGACATTAGAGTTAGGGTTAGATGTTAGGGTTAGACGTTAGGGTAAGACATTAGAGTTAGGGTTAGACGTTAGGGTTAGACATTAGGGTTAGACGTTAGGGTTAGACATTAGAGTTAGACTTTAGGGTTAGATATTAGGGTTAGATTTTAGGGTTAGACGTTAGGGTTAGACATTAGGGTTAGACGTTAGAGTTAGACGTTAGGGTTAGACATTAGGGTTAGATGTTAGAGTTAGGGTTAGACGTTAGAGTTAGACATTAGGGTTAGACTTTAGGGTTAGACGTTAGGGTTAGACGTTAGAGTTAGGGTTAGACATTAGGGTTAGAGTTTAGGGTTAGACGTTAGAGTTAGGGTTAGACATCAGGGTTAGACATTAGAGTTAGGGTTAGATGTTAGGGTTAGACGTTAGGGTAAGACATTAGAGTTAGGGTTAGACGTTAGGGTTAGACATTAGGGTTAGACGTTAGGGTTAGACATTAGAGTTAGACTTTAGGGTTAGATATTAGGGTTAGATTTTAGGGTTAGACGTTAGGGTTAGACATTAGGGTTAGACGTTAGAGTTAGACGTTAGGGTTAGACATTAGGGTTAGATGTTATAGTTAGGGTTAGACGTTAGAGTTAGACATTAGGGTTAGACTTTAGGGTTAGACGTTAGGGTTAGACATTAGGGTTAGACTTTAGGGTTAGACGTTAGGGTTAGACGTTAGAGTTAGGGTTAGACATTAGGGTTAGAGTTTAGGGTTAGATGTTAGAGTTAGGGTTAGACGGTAGAGTTAGGGTTAGACGTTAGGGTTAGACATTACGGTTAGAGTTTAGGGTTAGACGTTAGGGTTAGTTAGGGTTGTTTTAGGGTAATTGTTTACCCTAAGACAACACAAGGGTTCAGAAGAAATGTGTTTCAGAAAAAAATCAGTTTATAAATTAAAAGATATAAATTATTAAGGCGTACTTGTATAACCTCGATGACATCACTAGGGCGATATTCTCTGACTTTAACATACTCACATCATCACTCTGCATGTTAATCTGTGTGAATCTGATACAGGTGCAAGACATTAACATGTTCCTTAAGCAATAATTCCTTTTATTAAAATAGTGCTCACTTCTCTTTATCGTTTGCATTATGCACGATTTAACTATATGTTAATGCCTTTTTAATGACGGTGAACACAGCTGGAAACATTACGGCTAATTTGGCGGGACAGAGAGGATGAAGATGATGGAGGTGATGGAGGTGATGGAGGTGACAGGATGAGACTGAGGAGACATCACAGTAACTCAGCCTCTCCAGAGTAAAACCTCAGCTTTAGTTGGTTCCCATGCCGTCCTCCCGCTGTGGGCGCAGCACTGCCGCTACAGCCCGTCCCACCTCCAGCTTTCTCTGCACACACATGATCTTTATTACCACACATTAAAAATCCATATGGGTCATAATGGAGCTTCATAAATGTCGGCGTCACCGCTCACACATGGAGGGCAGGGGGCTGAACGTCTGTTTACCTTGTACATGTGTTTAATTAGCCTTTGCCACGCTACACTGTGTGTGCACCATCGTGTGTCACTGATGTGAGGAGACGAGAGTAATTAGACATGACGGCGGGAGGACGGGCTGATGTTCTGCACCTACCCAGACATCAGTCTAGTGAGCTCACCTGCCGCCAGATAAGTCTAACATCTGGACTCTAAACTCATATGGATGTCATTACGTTGGGATTTGGATTTCGCCTCCATCGAAAAATAATCTCCAACTATTTTAATATATTTCACTATATTATAAGTGATTAATCGGATTAATAAAAATAATTTTTCATGTAGAAATGTCTTAAATATGGAGATTTTCTTCTTTATCTGTTTTATATCAGATTACAGTGACAGAACAAGACATTTGGATTTTGGGAAACTATTTTCTGACATTTTAATCTGCAGATTCATCAATCATTGTTCGTTGCAGGTAGATAAGTAATAAAAGGTAAAAAATGAATTGTGCATCAGTCTTTCAAAAATCTTAAAAATGCTAAAACATGGGACGTAGGATTTTCTGAATCTCTTTAACATCGCGTTGTAAAATCTCAAAATATTTGGTGACATCTTTTTAAACATAATAATTTACCAAATGCCTCTCGCATTATGGTTACCAAGAATTGTGCGTATTGGTCTTACATTTCACTCACCGTGGCATTAAAGAAGTCTTAAATCGTACTTTTTTGTGATTAATTCACCAGGTTTGCATCGAGTGTAAAAACACCTGACCTTGTGCAGGGTGAAATGAACATGTGATCTCAGAGAGTCTCCGGCGTAGTGAGAAGCGCTGCAGGACGACAGATGCAGGACGACAGATGCAGGGACAGGCTGGTCTGGGAAACTACTGGGCCAAAGATTAAAGGGGATTCTTTAATTATTTATTTGCTGCCTGCCACCATCGCTCGCCATGACAGACCTTTGAAGACTGACGGCGGCTTTGATGGAAAATGAAATTTCATTTTCTGGTGTCCTCTGTCCTGTGTCTGGCCGCTCAGACCTATCGAGGAAACGAGCAATCAGAGCGATGATTGACAGATGACTGATAGCGTGTTTCACAGCTTAAATGCCGGCAGTGATGACAATCTGAAATCAATGGGATGTATCAGCCAAAGGATCAGTTTGAGTACCTGTGGTATAGATCCTCGCTGATTCAAACACATCGATTCTCTCAACAGAAACGTCTAACACTTATCCGACATCTTGTACAAACTGATATATCGGTCGCTGTGCGGCCTCGAGGGTTAGAGGGGATTTACAGATGGCAAGTATTTATATCCTCGTAAGAGTTCGGGCTGAACTGAAGCATTAATTCAGCGTTTAACTTGCTTAAGTTCTCAAATCCCAACTTGTTCTGATGCTGCAATGCATTCTGGTCCGTTGTCCTGCTTGTGTGGGTGTATACACGTGTGCAAACAAGGTTCAAATTAGAGTTTTTTTGACTTAGAGTTTCATTTCAGTTTAGCGAGTTAGTTTCCAGAGTGCATTAGTTTTAAACCTTCTCAGAAAGGTTTAGTTTTAAGTAGATTTGGTCAAATGTCCCTGAAGTATGTAGCTACACACAGAATACATGGTTGGAACTAAAACTGAAATGAATTTACGTTTATATGGTAGTTTACTATAATAACTCTGCTCTGTACCTCATCCTCAGATGGATTTATTCCCGTGTGATTGTTGAACATGGGTGCATAATATGATCTTTGAGTCTTTTTATCCACAGGAATTACAAAGCACACAAAACTAAAGGAGGTCAGAGAGGCAGTTTAATAACATGTCTGACTGACGGTGCAGAAAGTGCAGCACACAGAGGTGTAACTTCAGTTTACCTGCAGCCTGCTGAGGTGCAAACTGCCAGTAAATCCAGAGCACAGCTGAAACTACAGGCAGCGTCTCTGTGTGCTCACGTGTTACTCTTCATGACACCGACCTGCAGCCTGATGACAAAACAGGAAATAATTCTGACAGGAAATCAAGATTTGTTGTTACATCAGTTTGATGCTATTTCATATTTTTCTTAATGGCAACAAATCCCATGAAAACAATGTGTAAATATATCTCAATACTTTCCTGCTCTGTCTGTGGCTTTTAGCTCGAGGGTTAAATTGGTCAAACAGGAGGAAATATATTTAGGTTGCACCGTATGAGGAAGATATGACGTTGAATATTGTGATAACCATATTACTTATACTAATACTGCTAAAATCAGACAAACTGCTTGTTGAATAAAAAAAACGTTCTTTTACTGAACAAACAACATTTAACTGAACTCAAAATGCAACAAAAAATAAATAAATAATGATATTTACATTTTAAAGTGCCGTTTTCTACTAATACTTTCTTTCAATGAGCTAAAAACATCTCTGAGTGCAATGAGTAATGAGTGCAGCTGTGTGTCATTTATGAGTTTTAATAGCTTTTTTAACAACAATGGAGCTCAATGGCAAGACGATGCATCAGACTTTGATACACACAAAACGTCTTTGCATGGGTTTAGTTAACAAAAAGACAAATCTAGAATATCAACAGCCTTGAAGTCATGATGAAAAGATACAAAGTTACTTTTCTCTCTGCTGCTCATAAATCTTTTAAAGCAGTATGATGGGTTTTTAACGACTTACTGCAGGAATCTTTTCGAGAAAACATCTTTTCTGAGCCACGCTTCTGCTGTGAAATGCATCGTGACGAACAGCCAGATGTGTGAACGATGAGGATGCTGAGCGGCATCAAATATTGACACAGTGCAGACATAAGTGTGAGGACTGGTGAAGGCAGACGGACGCATATCCGCTTTACAGACTGTACAGGATACGACCCCCTCTGTCCCTAAAAGAAACAACACAATTAAAGGGGTTAATGTTGTAAACCTCAGAGAGACTGATGAGGATCCTCTCCCAGGACACAGAGACTGAGGAGGATCCTCTCCTAGGACACATAGACTGAGGAGGATCCTCTCCCAGGACACATAGACTGAGGAGGATCCTCTCCCAGGACACAGAGACTGAGGAGGATCCTCTCCCAGGATACATAGACTGAGGAGGATCCTCTCCCAGGACACAGAGACTGAAGAGGATCCTCTCCCAGAACACACAGACTGAAGAGGATCCTCTCCCAGAACACATAGACTGAGGAGGATCCTCTCCCAGGACACAGAGACTGAGGAAGATCCTCTCCCAGGACACACAGACTGAAGAGGATCCTCTCCCAGAACACACAGACTGAAGAGGATCCTCTCCCAGGACACAGAGACTGAGGAGGATCCTCTCCCAGAACACACAGACTGAAGAGGATCCTCTCCCAGAACACACAGACTGAGGAGGATCCTCTCCCAGAACACACAGACTGAGGAAGATCCTCTCCCAGGACACAGAGACTGCAATAGATGACTTGTGTACAGAATAAACAACATAGTGAAAATACAACATGATGTGACAGAACTGATGATGTGATCGTATAAAAAAAGATCCAGGAGGATGTCAAAAAAGCTTTCCGGTGCCTCCAAAAAACATGACAGATGAGAGACACAGAAACTCAGAGGATGAAGCCCCGGATGCTGAGTTAGTAACATTTAGGGACATGAATACATCCAGATAGAGAGGGAGAGGAGGAGAGAGGTGTAAGTCCCCCGGCAGTCTAAGCCTTTAGCTGCATAACCAGGGACTGGTCCTTGGTAAGCCTGAGCCAACCCTAACTATAAGCTTTATCAAAAAGGAAAGTCTTTATCCTGTTCTGACATGTGGAGAGGGTGTCTGCCTCCAGAACACAAACTGGGAGCTGGTTCCACTGGAGAGGAGCTTGATAGCTGAAGGCTCTCGCTCCTTGTACTTTTAGAGACTCTAGGAACCGCGAGGAAAAATGCATTCTGGGAGCGCAGTGCTCTTGTGGGGTTATAAGGTACTATGAGATCGTTAAGATAAGATGGAGCCTGACCTCTGTGGCTATGGTCATAAACACAGCAATTACTGTATTTATCTAGGATAAACACCACACTGTTAGAGAAACTTGGGAGATTAATGAATATGAATACAACAACAACAACAAAGAACGAGATTGCGGGTACAAGTGGCCAAAATGGGTTTTCTCAGGCGGGTGGCGTCTCCATTAGAGATAGGGTGAGAAGTTCAGCCATCCGTGAGAGACGCAGAGTAGAGCCGCTGCTCCTTTACGTTGAAACGAGCCAGTTGAGGTGGTTCATCTAGTAAGGAGCCACCTGGGCGCCTCCCTAGGGAGGTGTTCCAGTCACGTCCTGCTGGGAGGAGACCCCGGGGAAGACCCAGGACTCGGTGGAGAGATTATATCTCCTCACTGGCCTGGGAACGCCTCGGCCTTTTATTGTGACCAGCCTGAGGAACACGAATGTTTGACCAGAATCTGAGAGAAATTAGACTTTTGTGTGTAGAAAAGGTTCTGGATGTGAATCTGAGGATGACTTTAACAATACACCGTGTGCCTCCATGTTAGCAGTGAATGTCTTTGTGAACTGATTTTGTGTTTCCTTTGTTTCTCTGCAGGTAGAGCGGGAGATAGCCATTCTGAAACTCATAGAGCATCCCCACGTTTTAAAGCTGCATGACGTCTATGAAAATAAGAAATACCTGTAAGTACATTTGTCCTGCTGCATTCACACTGTGAGAGGCCACAAGAAATTTCTGCACATCTCTGGGAAACACAAAGTTTTAAGTGAAGGTTTTGCAGGATTCTTGGTGGAGAAACTCAATTTTACAGATCTGTTGATTTAATCAACTCATCGCTTTGTTGACAAAATCGTACAAGTGTTAGTCGACTAAGAATTTCTTTAGTCCAGGACAGCCTTCGTGCTGAGGTCACACCTGTTGGGAATCAGTGCTAACGTTAGCAAGCTATGCTAACTAGCTCCCACTTAGCATGTCGGGTTCTCCAAAATGTAGTGAAATCAGTAATGTTTGATGAAAAGGTAGACTTTAAAGTTCACTAAACCACTGAGGCTTCAGGCTGAGATGATGTTTCCACAAAAACAATATACACTTTATTACTTTATTATAGTTTACATTTCCTCACAACAAGTTCAAATTGCAGTTTGACTTTAAGAGCTGACAAACAACTTTGATAAGGTATGAAGATGATCTGCACTGCAGAACGATGTCACTTTCACACCTTCCCTCCATGCAGCAGTTTGAACTCTGTGATTTTATGAAGGCATGGAATGTTTTACCTGCCCCCCTCTCTTTAACCTGCCTCCTGCGACCGTGTAGCTTTAATGTATATCCCGTTTTATTGTGTGCATTAATCTGCTGCGTGTGGCCGCTGTGCTCCAGTGGCACTGCTTAATGCGATGTTCAATAATTGATAAAGGCACCGCTGTCAAACAGAGCAGGAATTTGTTTTCCTAGACAGAGACGGATGGTCGACATAGATGCAAACAGTTTGCAGCAGAACATTTCACAACTCACATGCGAACACGTTTCTAATTTAAATGGCTCTTACGAGTAAACGCTCGAGCAGATCCCTTAATCTGCTAATAAATCAGTCCGAGGGGAAGACGGCGGCAGGAGGAGCCGGCTCCCCACGCGCGGCGAGGATCAGTGATGTCTCCGAGACGAATGAGCGGAGGACGCAGATAAAACATTTCAAAACCGCAGGCACACAAACCAACACGGGTCGGGGATTTTCTCAGGGATTTACATTAAGCACCAATGTACTGTGGTAACTTCAGCATGTCGTGTACAAATACTCTGTAGTATACGACTCAATTATTACATTAAGGCCTCCTTCATTCTGAGGAGGATGAAAGTGAGGATCTGAGGAGGTGTACTGTCTGTGTGGACCTAAAGGTTTCTACATGAGGGAAACATTCTGCCCTCTTTTTATTCTACTGCAGCCATCTTTTTTATTAAATCTTTTATTCTTCTACAATCTTTTTTCTTTATTTCACTAGTTATCTTTTATTTAATTTTTTTATTCTACTATAGTTATCTGACGCCGTTACTTTGCTGAATCTGATTTTGCATCAACATGAGCAATCATCATCATCATATAAGATCATAAAACAAATCCTCCAGAAACTGGGAAAAGTAAATCTAAATAAATTCCTGCACATTCGATCACTTGTACATATTTTACTAGCGAGTATTAATATTACTTCTTATACATTTTACTCTGGTTTTTATTCTTATGTTTTTGAGCAATCTCTGGTACAAGAATTTCCTTCTGGATTAATAAAGTTCTCTTCTCTTAACGATGAATAATAAAGTGAAATAATAAAGATCTCAGAACCAAAAGTGCAGATTACTTTTTCTTTGATCTGTGCAAGAGCTCTGTGTGAAGAGCCGCATGCAAACCCTTCAAGTGTTCATTGTGTACTTCACCACATTCCCTGACCTGGTTCTTCCTCCTGTGCAGGTACCTGGTGCTGGAGCACGTTTCTGGGGGGGAGTTGTTCGACTACCTGGTGAAAAAGGGCCGGCTAACGCCTAAAGAGGCCAGGAAGTTCTTCAGACAGATCATCTCAGCCCTGGACTTCTGCCACAGCCACTCCATATGGTGAGTGAGCTTCACACGCAGGATCCGTTTCTAGTTTCTCTTTGGTTATTTAGGAAACACAGGATCACTTAGATTTAGTGCAGGCAACACAGAACTGTAGCAGATCATCTGTGGGCTCACACAATATGTGTTTCAATGTATTCTTGTTTAGAGGCGCAAAATACGGGCGAGGTGGGACGATGGAAATGGTATATAAATCGCTGCTGCAGCAACTGATTTACTGACGGACCTTTGTCTGCAACAAGCTGCATGTAAAATCTAATGTCTGGGGAATCTAATGAGACACAAAGGCAGAGACTGAAGGCAGCAGGTGGAAACAGAAACAGACATAAACGTCTTAATATTTCAGATAATGAAACGAGTTCAGTGACTGCAGGTAAAACGTTGTGCAGGTAACTCAACGCCAGAAAAAGGAATTGCTGCTGTTTTCACTCATTAAATATTAGAACAGTAATGTCGTCAAAGGATTTTCATAACACTGATCTTTTTGTTGAGCTGACAACTTCACACTAATTGACTAATTATTTCCTCACGCAGCCTTCCTGTTGCAGGATGAACTCGCAGCTCCCTTCAGACATTATTCCAACTTCAGCAGTAGAAATGTTTTATTTTGTGATCGTTGCTTTCCAACGTGCAGCTCGTCCAACAGCTCGACGACAGCTCTTAATTAGCTTTATGTTGAAGTTACTTTATGCAAATCAGGAGAATAACATCTTAACATGTGTAGTCTTTGTACATATACACTAAATTGAAACATTATTTTGCACCTTTATTATAATACATTAGATTTGACCAAAGTCACTTTACATAAGCAGACTGAAAAATAAGAAACTTTATAAAGGCTAAGTAAGTAAATGTAAGGTCGAGAGAGTATGAGTCTAAAAAATAAAAACAGTTTGAAGAAGTCATGGTTAGTAAATAATCTACATAGTGTAAATACAATCATATATAAATCCTTTATTTCACGAGGTCAACGTCTCATTGAGAGTGCAGCACCGTCACAGATAATACAAACAAATATCTGTAATACGTAATATTAAAAACATATAATGTATAAAACAGCTCTGAACGTTCTGTACATTATTGCAGGACAATTTACTACAGAAAGAAAATGATTCAAATCCAAGCCAGCATTTCTACAAGTATATCTTGAGTGTGCCTGTGAGGTGATATTCCTAGAAGCCCCGGCGTGTTTGTTTTGGTGCTAGAACAACAGGTTTCTCCCCCTTGTGCCTCGTCTTCAGCCGGGGGCGACTTTACAGGCTGCAGCTCCTCTTCATCTCTGAGAGCACCTTCAGTGCCTCCACGCTGCAGCGCCGTGTATCTAAGAGCAATTGCACATCAAAGAAGTCCTTCCTGTGACGCTTGGCTTTAGACGTCAAGTGTTTAGCTTTGAAGGACGAGATTTATTCTGCGAGGAGATACACAAGTAGAGTCGAGCTCTTATCTGCTGGCTTCAGATCCTCGTTTTGAGTGAAAGGGGAGATCTGATAGACTTGGACCTCCTTCACACCGGGCGTGCATCACTTCTTGATGATTGTAATAAAGTAGCCTTTACCACACAGACAGTCGTGTAGGTGTGAATGCTTTCAGCACTAATTGTTTCCCGTTTCACCCACACCACCTCCAGAGGGTTAAGCATAAAAGCAAAGTGCCTACGAATGTCAGGAGCTACTTATTCAAATATCATTTGACATAAAAGCCCAAAACAAAGAAGCAAAAGCAAAATGGTCATCAGGGTCACGGACAATCTGCACGAACTGCGTCTCTGCTTGTACCCGTCTTGTTGTGTGATAAGAACATTATTATAATGTTATATATATATATATATATATATATATATATATATATATATATATATATATATATATATATATATAACATTATAAGAGATCTGGGAAGATCATTTACAGGAGAGCAGACGTTTGTAGGTTCTGTATTGAATAAAGAAAATACAGCACGTCTTATACAAATTGTGTCAAAAGTGTTACCGAAGCATGACACAAAGAAAACTATCTTCACATATATCCAGAATCTAAGTCTCATATCTTCATCCATCCATCCATCGTCTACCTCTTATCTAGGGTCGGGTCGCGGGGGCAGCAGCTCCAGTAAGGAACCCCAGACTTCCCTTCTCCGGGCCACATCCTCCAGCTCCGACTGGGGGATTCCTGAGGCGTTCCCAGTGAGGAGATATAATCTCTCCACCGAGTCCTGGGTCTTCCCCGGGGTCTCCTTCCCAGCTGGACGTGCCTGGAACACCTCCCTAGGGAGGCGACCAGGTGGCTCCTTACTAGATGAACCACCTCAACTGGCTCCTTTCAACGTAAAGGAGCAACGGCTCTACTCAGAGTCTCTCCTGGTGGCTGAGCTTCTCACCCTATCTCTAAGGGAGACGCCACCCGTCTGAGAAAACATATCTCGGCCGCTTGTACCCGTGATCTCGTTCTTTGGGTCATGACCCTTCATGACCATAGGTGAGGGTAGGAACGAAGATCGACCGGTAGATTGAGAGCTTTGCCTTCTGGCTCAGCTCTCTTTTCGTCACCACGGTGCGGTAAAGCGACTGCAGTACCGCCCCCGCTGCTCCGATTCTCCGGCCAATCTCTCGCTCCATCGTCCCCTCACTCGCGAACAAGACCCCGAGGTACTTGAACTCCTTCACTTGGGGTAAGGACTCATTCTCTATCCGGGGTATTCAATCCACCGGTTTCCTGCTGAGAGCCGCCCAACCGCTTCACACTCATTATCTTAGAAGTGCTAAATCAAAGTCGGCCTGGTCAATATAATAAGTCGATATCGTGATGTGAGACTCGACATCGTCTTAGATTCTGGATGTTGGAATATTGCTTAAGTGTCTTTTCCTGGTTTTAAAGGCAGTAAAGCGATGTCTTAGTCATTATATCCACTTTACTGATGAGTATTTATCAAAAAGTGAAGAAGCTTTTCAGATTAGACTCGAAGAAACGTCTTAGAGGTATTTACAGAAAGTCCAGTTTGTCCTGTGACCTGGAAGTCTGACAACCTTCAGGTGAGACTTTGCATCTGTGGTCGAGGTCTTGCAGGGTCCAAATATTCAGTCTGACCCAAAACAACTCTGAACCTGACCTGCATGGATTCATTTTATAATATCATGAAATCACACAGTGTCAGGGTCAATACACAGGAAGTTGTTCCAAATGTTCAATCGCTCTTCCTCTCCTGTCATCCTGCAGCCACAGAGATCTGAAGCCTGAGAACTTGTTGTTAGATGAGAAGAACAACATCAGAATAGCAGACTTCGGCATGGCGTCTCTGCAGGTCGGGGACAGTCTGCTGGAGACCAGCTGTGGGTGAGTGAATCAAGCCTGTGCTTTGTGTCCATCCTGTGTCCTTTATCTGGATTTGAATGTTTTCTTTTTCATCTTCTTAAAGCCCGTCTTCATCCTGTCTTTGTTGGCTCACCCTCACAAGTCCTGAAAAGATATAATGACACTAAAAGTCTTGACTTTCTCCCACATTGTTGCACTTGTTACTGTGAATACGTGACGTCTAGTCGACACTATTCGATGTCATGAACAGGATTTGTTCAGCGCTGCAGAGAAAAAGGTTTATTGAGTCGACTCAGTTTTTCTCTCCTGTGCGTTTCTGGATTTCAGAGTTAAATTTGTTTCTGATTCTTTGTGCTGATTATTGGACAAGAATCCAAAAGGAGAGAAAGTTAAATCCTCTGTAAGGAAATCTTACTGTTTGTGCCGGACAAGGAAACTTCAGGGAATAAAGAAAAATGTTCAAAGACATGGAGCCTTTACATTATCATTCGTTAGTATTTATTCATTGTTAATAGAAAGATATTAACGAGGCGAGTAAAATATTTAACTCACAGATATCATGAAACTTCCCCACTTCATTACTCACATTAACACTTTTTATATTAAGTGTTCATGTTTAAATATGTAAATGAGGCATTATGTAATGTAACTGTTGTGAGTTTAGGAGAAATCTGCACACACACAGTTAGAAACACAAACTCTGGATGTGGATTCTGAGGTTTTCTTTACACTCGTCTGACTGAAGACGTGTGATGGAAGCAAACAATTTGTGCCTGTAGTGTCGCTTCTTAAAACACCAGCTTTAGTGAGATGTGTCTTGTTTATTTGTTGTGTAAAGATGCTCTGACTGCAGAAACAGTTGAAACCTTTCAATTTGTGAGGTCCGGCTGTTTGTTCCGCAGGCTTCTGGAAGCTCTGCAAGATACAGGCTGGTCCGATGTGTCCCACTCACAGCTGACCGCAGGCCGACCAGTGTTCCACAGAGTCAGTCATGTGGAGGAGCTAAAGCTCGACGCAGAAATGCTGCACAAAGCAAAAGAGAAGAACATGAAGTTAATGTGCAAAACGTTCTGCCTGCAGTTACTCATCAGCCTTCATTATAATTCAAACAATAGTCACTGGTGTCCCTGGAAATAATGCAGCAGAGAAGGGTTACTTCTCTGTAATATCCATATATCCATCCATCGTCTACCGCTTATCCGGGATCGGGTCGCGGGGGCAGCAGCTCCAGTAAGGAACCCCAATCTTCCCTTCTCCGGGTCACATCCTCCAGCTCCGACTGGGGGATCCTGAGGCGTTCCCAGGCCAGTAAGGAGATATAATCTCTCCACCGAGTCCTGGGTCTTCCCCGGGGTCTCCTCCCAGCTGGACGTGCCTGGAACACCTCCCTAGGGAGGCACCCAGGTGGCATCCTTACTAGATGCCCGAACCACCTCAAATGGCTCCTTTCAACGTAAAGGAGCAGCGGCTCTACTCTGAGTCTCTCACGGATGGCTGAGCTTCTCACGCTATCTCTAAGGGAGACGCCAGCCACCCGTCTGAGAAAACCCCGAGGTACTTGAACTCCTTCACTTGGGGTAATGGCTCATTCCCTACCCGGAGTAGGCAATCCACCGGTTTCCTACTGAGAGCCATGGCCTCAGATTTAGAGGTGCTGATCCTCATCCCAACCGCTGCACACTCGGCTGCGAACCGATCCAGTGACTGTTGAAGGTCACAGACCGATGATGCCATAAGGACCACATCATCTGGTGATGAGATCATCAGGTCACTGAACTGCAACTCCTCTCCTCCACGACTACGCCTCGATATCCTATCCATGAAAATCACGAACAGGATTGGTGATAAAGCGCAGCCCTGGTGGAGGCCAACATTCACTGGAAACGAGTCCGACTTACTGCCGAGTATCCGGACACAACTATCGCTTTGGGCGTACAGAGATTGGATGGCCCTCAAAAGTGACCCCCTCACCCCATACTCCCGCAGCACCTCCCACAGTATCACCGGGGGGAACCCGATCATACGCCTTCTCCAGATCCACAAAACACATGTAGACCGGATGGGCGTACTCCCAGGCCCCCTCCAGGATCCTTGCAAGAGTAAAGAGTTGGTCTGTTGTTCCACGACCAGGACGGAATCCGCATTGTTCCTCTTCAATCAGAGGTTCGACTACCGGCCAAACCCTCCTTTCCAGCACCTTGGAGTAGACTTTACCAGGGAGGCTGAGAAGTGTGATACCCCTGTAGTTGGCACACACTCTCTGGTCCCCCTTTTTAAATAGGGGAACCCCCACCCCGGTCTGCCAACCCCTAGGCACTGTCCCAGACTTCCACGCAATGTTGACGAGGCGTGTCAACCAAGACAGCCCCTCAACACCCAAAGTCTTCAGCATTTCTGGACGGATCTCATCAACCCCTGCGGCTTTGCCACTGTGGAGTTGTTTGACTACCTCAGTGACTTCCATCAGGGAAATTGACGATGATCCCCCATCAGCTTCCAGCTCTGCCTCAACCATAGAGGGCGTGTTAGTCGGATTCAGGAGTTCCTCAAAGTACTCCTTCCACCGGCCGATAACCTTCTCAGTTGAAGTCAGCAGGGTTCCACCCTTGCTGTACACAGCTTGGATGGTTCCTCGCTTCCCCCTCCTGAGGTGCCGGATGGTTTTCCAGAAGCACCTTGGTCTCCATAGCTTCTCCGAACTTCTCCCACACCCGCTGCTTTGCCTCTGACACAGCAGAAGCTGCCGCCCTTCTAGTCCTTCGATACCCTGCAACTGTTTCCGGAGTCCTCCCGGATAACATAACCCAGAAGGACTCCTTCTTCAGTCGGACGGCTTCCCTGACCACCGGGGTCCACCACGGTGTTCGAGGGTTACCGCCCCTTGAGGCACATAAGACCTTGAGACCACAGCTCATCACCGCAGCTTCAGCAATAGAGGTTTTGAACATCGCCCACTCAGGTTCAATGCCCCCAACCTCCACAGGGATGGCTGAAAAGCTCCGCCGGAAGTGTGAGTGAAAGATACCCAGGACAGGGGCTTCCTCCAGACGTTCCCAGTTCACCCGTACTACCCGTTTGGGTTTACCAGGTCTGTCCAGAGTCTTCCCCCACCCCTTTATCCAACCCACCACCAGATGGTGATCAGTCGACAGCTCCGCCCCTCTCTTCACCCGAGTGTCCAAAACATGCGGCCTCAGATCAGATGATACGATTACAAAATCGATCATTGACCTTTGGCCTAGGGTGCTCTGGTACCACGTGCACTTATGAGCATCCTTATGTTCGAACATGGTGTTTGTTATGACCATTCCATGACTAGCACAGTAGTCCAACAACAAACGACCGTTCGGGTTTCGATCAGGGAGGCCGTTCCTCCCAATCACGCCTCTCCAGGTGTCTCCATCGTTTCCCACGTGTGCGTTGAAGTTCCCAGCAAGACTACGGAGTCCCCTACTGGAGCCACCTGCAGGGCTCCATTCAGGGTCTCCAAGAAGGCCGAATACTCAGAACTGCGGTTTGGGGCATAGGCACAAACAACAGTCAGAGTTTTCCCCCCCATAACCCGAAGGCGTAGGGAGGCGACCCTCTCGTCCACTGGGGTAAACTCCAACGTAGCGGTGCTCAGCCGGGGGCTAGTGAGTATCCCCACCCCGGCCCGACGCCTCACACCTTGGGCAACTCCGGAGAAGAATAGAGTCCAACCCCTATCCAGGAGTATGGTTCCAGAGCCAAGACTGTGCGTGGAGGTAAGCCCCACCAGATCCAACTGGTAGCGATCCACCTCCCGCACTAGTTCCGGCTCCTTCCCCCACAGAGAGGTGACGTTCCACGTCCCCAAAGCCAGCCTCTGCTGCCCGGGTCTGGTCCGTCGAGGTCCCTCGATATATATATATATATATACATGCTTTTTGATTTGCCGAGCTGGGAATTATATTACATTACATTATATTATATTACATTATATTATATTACATTATATTATATTATATCACATTACATTATATCACATTACATTATATTACATTATATCATATTACATTATATTATATCACATTACATTATATTACATTACATTATATTATATCACATTACATTATATTACATTACATTTATTACATTTTACATTATCACATTACATTATATTATATTACATTATATCACATTACATTATATCACATTACATTATATTACATTACATCACATTACATTATATCACATTACATTATATTACATTACATTATATCACATTACATTATATCACATTACATCACATTACATTATATTACATTAAATTATATTACATAACATAACATTATATTATATCACATTATATCACATTATATTATATTATATCACATTATATCACATTATATTATATCACATTATATTATATCACATTATATTATATCACATTATATTATATCACATTACATTATATTATATTACATTATATCACATTACATTATATTACATTATATCACATTACATTATATCACATTACATCACATTACATTATATTACATTAAATTATATTACATAACATAACATTATATTATATTACATCACATTACATTATATTATATTACATTATATCACATTACATTATATTACATTACATTATATCACATTACATTATATCACATTACATCACATTACATTATATTACATTAAATTATATTACATAACATAACATTATATTATATCACATTACATCACATTACATTACATCACATTACATCACATCACATTACATTATATTACATTACATCACATTACATTATATTACATTATATTACATTACATCACATCACATTACATTATATTACATTACATCACATTACATTATATTACATTTAGCTGACGCTTTTGTACAAAGCAACTTTTAATAAGTGCATGCTTTCTGCCCGTGTGGCTGCTAGCTTGGCAGCTGTGAGCGCTAACGGCAGCCATGTTTGTAGTTTACGTTCATAATTATTATTTTGGGGAAGGGGTTTTGAAACGAGGGCTGCGAGCTACTTTCATTGGTTTAGATACTTTCACAATCTATTGTATTCTTTCTAGTTTCTCAAGATGACCGGCCCGAGCTTTAAATGACTTTAATCCCAATACAATATCAAATGAGCCTTTAAGGCCTTAATGTTGTGTGTTCATGGTGCATTTTCAAAATAAAACTGTGTTTGTGTTGGACGCACATCTCAGTTTCCCCTGAAGCCTCCTCGTAGGTTAATCCGTATCGGGCTCATACTTCAGTCCAGTTTTACGTAGAGCTGCTCATTACCAGAAGGTAAGGAGCTGACTGGCTGTAGTAAGTGCTGAGGGGGCTCCATGTGCAGAGACATCAGGGATCAGTGCAAAGAACTGAGTCCATCTGTCACGTCACTCTTCCACACATGCAGACAGCTCGAGTGAAGAACTTCTGATGGATCCTGCAAATATCTGGCGTGAGTAACAAGATGACTCTTCCACTTCACGTGACGTTAATAGGATTCATTAAATGTCACTCCGGACAAGTGGCCTCGAGCAGGACGGAGGAACGTTTGCTCCGGTATAATTCCATTACAGTTCGTGTGTTTTGAGTAGTTCACATCGACTGGGTTTTACATACATTAGCATAATTAAGTGTGATGCTGGCAGTGATGGAGTGTGCTTCCTGTGTCTGCTGAGAATTATGTAATCAGATGCATTTGTTAACTTTATGACTGCAGCTCCGGTTCTGACCCGTTTCTCAGTGGTCGATACCAACCAGTGAAATGCTTGATGCTGATTTGGTACCGTGGTAAAAACTAAAACTCATGTACTCCTTTATTATGTCTGAATTCATCTCCTTCAAACAACTAGAAACCTTCTCTCCAGATTATATTTGAAGCCTCGACATTATGACGCGATATCTTATCGTTACTCGCCGTGTATTCTTTTGCTTTGTTTACTAAATAATGTCTCTGTTAACTTTGTGATCGCTCTCATGGATTTGCTTTTATGTGTTGGTAGCTGTGAGTACAAAACAATACCTGTTTATGTGTCACAAAGTAAATGATTAATAAAGTTTTCCCGCTTGTTGTCGCTCACGTTGTGGAAACGTGGCGCACGTTGACCGGCAGGATTGAGGCCGTTGCACGTTATGTAACTGTCACTTAGCTGAACATAATCCTCGGCAGGCAACACAAGTTTTGGGGTAAAGTGGTTTGTATTTCTTCAGAGTTATGTCAGAAGGCTGCACTGACGTTCACCTGCTCCCTCGTTCTTTATTGGAGTGTGTAGCGTTGTGTAATGTGTGTGGGTGTGTGTGTGAGTCCTTTTCAGCATTTCTTTCTTGCCTCCTTCACAGGTCTCCGCACTACGCCTGCCCAGAGGTGATCAGGGTAAGTGCTCTCTGTGCTTCTTTCATGCACTTTGCAGAATGGCTCTTACATCACGGCTGCACCCTCCCCCCCCCCCCCCCCCCCCCCCCCCCCCGGCCTGAAACACACTTTAGACACAATTAAAATGATTTGCTGTGTGTGATGTCGTCCTGCAAGACTTTGTGTTTTGCACACAAGCGAAATGTTTTAACTTTCATAAGCACATGTATCTGCCGGACGACCAATATGTGGTTGTGTGCGCTTGCCCTCCATAATGTGCACACGAACACACATAGAGAGCTACTCTAAGTTGAATCAATATTTGGTTATATAATTGTGTATTATGTATGTAACATATTTGACTATGTGTTGCTGATAGAAATCAGAAAGTAACATTTTAATTTAAATGACAGATTTTCAAAATAAATGTTACAAGAAAATAACATAAGAATAAGGTAACATGATGAAGAATTAAAATGACAAAATATTGGACAATTCAGCTGCACCTTGACGTAAAGGTATATATATCATATGTTATATATGATATATATATATATATATATATATATATATATATATAATTTTTCATTATAGTTATATAATATGTTATATATCATATATTATATAATATATTATATATATATATATATATATATATATATATATCATATATTGTATATATATATTATATATATATATATATATATATATATATATATTATATATCCTATATATATAATATAATATATATATTATATATAATGTATATATATATTCATTATATATAATATATGATATATATATAAATGTATATAATATATAAATGTATAATATCACTGGATTATAATTGCTGTCGCAATAAAAAGGTATATTTTGTATTAATATTCTTATTCTGCAAAGTAACTAGTGGCTAATGTGGTAAAATAAATGTAGCGCAGTAAAAAGTACATCATGGGCTTACAAAACGTAGCGTACCTCCAAAGTATTTGAGTAAATGTACTTAGTTACATTCCAGCACTGCATACAGGGACATGTCCCCAAAGTCTAAACTCAAATCTCTGCCTGCAGCATGTTTTCAAGTCATTTTAGGAAACACAGGAAATGACTAACGCAGAAGTCGAAAACACTTCGTACCAGAATAGCTCCTGCAGTGCACTCAGCATCACAAACGGCTGATGTTAAATTGCATGAATATCTACATATGTGTGGATTTTCCTATTAAGCGCAGCGAGGAGCCAAAGCTCAGAGCAGCGATTTACAGTTTGTGAAACACTCAGAAGGATTAAATGAAGAGTTTGTGTCTGTTTCAGGGGGAGAAGTATGACGGGAGAAAAGCAGACGCGTGGAGCTGTGGAGTCATCCTGTTTGCACTTTTAGTGGTGAGTGAGTAACAGAAATATACAGAGAAATACTGAATATATGTATATATATACTTTATATTTATCTATCACCAGGTAGTCCGAATGTTGAGTTACTGAATTATTGGACTTTATTTAAATAATGATGTTTTAAAAGCAGAGTAAACATTGTGTGGAAGATTATAGAGAAAAAGTTATATCAGCTGATTGGAATAATGTAAACACACAAAGGCAAAGCTGAGACAACAGGAAACATTTATTAATGCTCAACATAAACAAATAAACACTTTTTTTTACTAAAAAGGTTTTTCTCAACTCTCGATGACTTCAAGAAAAACAAGTTCAAGTTATACGAAAAATAAGAATTATGCCTGTTATATAAATAAAATGTGTCGGCTTAAGCTAGCTTAACCTTTTTAGTTCTCACCAACTTGCACATTTCTAAAATAAATTGTGCACAAAATAACATGAAATGAATTATATTTTGTGTAAACAAACAACAATAATGATTGAGACAACTTTGACTTGGTGTTAGAATTACTGTCCTTAAAAATTGAAATTTTAGCTTCTTTTGTAGAAAGAAAATTCCCCGGGTCAAGGTGACTTGCAAAGCTTACACACACACACACACACACACACACCACACACACACACACACACACACACACACAGCCACATGTTCTGTAGTTAAAACGTGAAATACCAAGTTTACCACAGCAAGTAGCTCATGTAGCTCATTTAGCCTGAACTCCATTACCTACGTACTTCATGTTAGCGCCACGTTAACTCCATGTTAGCTCTACGTTAGCTCTATGTTAGCTCCATGTTAGCGCCACGTTAACTCCATGTTAGCTCTACGTTAGCTCTATTTAGCTCCATGTTAGCTCCACTTTAACTCCATGTTAGCTTCACGTTAGCTCCAAGTTAGCTTCACGCTAGCTCCATGTTAGCTCTACGTTAGCTCCACGTTAGTTACCCAAGCAACATTTTGTAGCTTAGGCTACTTGGAATTATTGTGATTATTATATCTGAATGAATTAGTTTCTATGTGTGTTAGTTTCTATAATCCTTTTCATCAGCACGCTGTAGGACAGAGAATACATTTACTTAAATATGCCTCTCAGGAAACAGCTGTTCTCTCTCCTGGAGAAGTTGATTAAGTTTAGTTTTCTACACAAACTCTTTATTTGTGCAGCAACTTGTTCCAGCAGAATGATGAGAAATGTCACTGAAATGTCTCAACACAAAATAAACACCCTGACGACAGCGTTCACGCTGCAAATTAAACTTTTTGGCAGTAACATTGTGTGTAATTAATACATAAATGTAACATCTATGCACTGGTGTGAGAGGAGAGACGCTGTCATGTCTGCAGGCGTGCATGTTCTTGTACATTTAGCCTGCGGTTTACATCAGGTGGGGTTGAATTAAAGATGGATGCTGGAAACACACTGTGTGCCAATCAAACATTTAAATCACATTATAAATTAATGTCCCCAGCGAACATGCTTTCATCATCTTGTCAGACGATCGGCTTGTTGTGCTCAAAAATTCATTTTAAAAACTCAACAGCGACGTCTGTCTGCAGAGAGCAAGACCGGGATCCACAGAGCTGCTCCTGAGCAGTTTCATGTAGGGACTGTTTTCTTTCTACCAAACCACACCCGGCAAATGATTACAGTAGAAGAATAAAATAACAATATAAATGCTGCCTTGCATAAATAAAATTGTATTTTTATTTCTCAGAGACCTGCCCATTTAAAGAAATGAATTGTACACAAAATAACTGTAAATAACTGTCGGATTACTTTCTATTATTTAGCAAACATCCGGCTCCTTTTGTAGACAAATAAAGGTTTTTAAAGACAGATGTTTACCTTCTGCTGAAGAAATGCATGTTGGGAAGTTTAAATATAAATCTTATTTGATATATAAGATATTTGATTAGCTTCACTTTGCACGTAACAGCTTTTCATGGCCGCAGCTTTGTAGCGCGACAGTGATGAGTGAGCAGAAGCAGCTAAATGACATGTTTGTTTGTGTACCGTGTGCATGCGTGCGTGTTCGTCTCTTGATTAAGACGGAGCACACAACACAGTCATCACGTGAAGATGAATGTCTCCACTTGTGGTGTTTGTGATTACCCACGCAGTGTCAGTGGCCATCTGCCTCCGTCCTGCTCCTTTTACAAAGAGGAGGAAACTATCAGTCATCACGTCACTGAGCGCGCTGCCCAGCTGGAGCGCAGAGGCAGCGCCGGCTGGCTGCGACGCAGACTGCTTCATCATCTTCATCATCATCATCATCATCATCATCATCATCATCATCACTCTGATGACTGATATCTCTCAAAACACCTGCAGCCGTCCTCTTTGTCCCGATCCACGTTATCTCTGGGTGAACACCTGACGGGTCATTTACATGACACCAGCAGGAAGTCAGTGTATTATATGATCGTGTGCGCTGTCTTATCACATCTCCCCTTTTTTTGACCTGCAAGTGTCGGAGATGTCCTCGGAGTATAGTGTAGATATTCCCAGGAGGCGATTTGATAATGTCAAAAGAATGCAGCCCCCCTCTCCATCCTCGAGTGCGGGGCAGCGGGTTGTTTAGTTGAATATGTTAGTCTGTCTGACTCATGGATCCTTTTATCTGACTGAAGTTCATGTGAAGTTACAATCTGTGGCTCTGAAGTATCAGCAGCTCGCCGCAGTGTTCCCGGAGCGAAGGTGCTCCAGACAAAAGTACCGTCAACACACAAGTTGTCGCGGCGCTCAGTTGTACACCTGTGAGGTTCTGTTGGTAGGCGCCTGCTGTGCATGCACAGGACTACACACCGCTATAATGACTTACTTTTGAGTATTAATGTTTCCAGGATTGTAAAACAGGAGCTTTTAAAAATGTACATTTGAGTAAATATTTAGCAGGATATTCAAACTACGTTTCATTCCAAATGTTGTTCCAGATACTTTACAGAGAAGGCGATTCCTCCGCAGCGTTGAGGAGTTGCATGTTTGGCGTCACTTGTTGACTTTTAGCTTCACAGAACGTTTAGTTTGAACGCATCCTGCAGTTTGGAGAATATGATATAATATAAACATGTTTTACCTGCGCTGTGTGTTGATACATCCATGCTGCTGTCGGTGGAGCTGAAGCAGCAGATGGGTTTGTAGATCTTCTTGAATTAGCTGAAGATATTCCTGCTTCAGTTTGCTGGATAATAACGTTGCTCAGTTTAGTTTCTTTATGAATTACAAGCAGCTGCACGTGTTCCTTCAGAGCCCCCGGGGGTCCTGCAGTGTAAAGTCATGCAGTGTTTAATCGTCTTAAATGAGCATAACAAGCATAAACTATGAATGAAATTAAAACTGGTAATAAAGTAAGAACACTAATAGAAACGAGAGTGTGAGCTGTTTCTATTAGTGAAGAAGTGTCAGCAAGTTGCATCTCAACACTGAATATCTTACAGTAAACATTTTAACGACGTGTTAAAGTCACTAAAGTTTGAGATGAATCTAAAACTCCAGCTGAGAGTCACGATGTTCCTCACGATGTTCCTCACGATGTTCCTCACGATGTTCCTCACGATGTTCCTCACGATGTTCCTCACGATGTTCCTCACAATGTTCCTCACGATGTTCCTTACGATGTTCTTCACAATGTTCCTTACGATGTTCCTCACAATGTTCCTCACGATGTTCCTCAAGATGTTCCTCACAATGTTCCTCACGATGTTCCTCTCCTGCAGGGCGCTCTGCCTTTCGACGACGACAACCTGAGGAACCTTCTGGAGAAGGTGAAGCTGGGTGTTTTCCACATGCCTCACTTCATCCCTCCAGACTGTCAGAACCTTCTGCGCGGTATGATTGAAGTGGACGCCGGCAAGAGGCTCACGGTAAGCACCTCGTCCCCCCGCCCGGCCGGCCTGGCTGCAGGACAGCAGAGGGTTTAAAGTCCTCCTTCAGTGAACTTGTGCTCGCTTCTCATTTGGACAGTGGGCTGCTGCCGGAGGGACTGCTCAGGCTACATTTAGCACCCCGACTGGGCTGCAGCTCCTGCGCTCTGCATCACATCTTTTCATCTCAGGCCAAAGACTTGTTCTGGCTCAGAATAGAAACATCACAAAGATAACAAAGGCTTTATTTAAATAATGTTCTCACTCGTGTTGTGTCTGCAGCTGTGTAATCGTCTGCGCATCTTTTAAATGAGATGACAGATATTATTCATGTTTAAGCTCAATGACTCCACATCTGCATATGAGAGTCTGCTTATTTATCATCATTATGTATCTTACATAAACTATCTGTGTGGATCTGGAGCCAAGTGCTGAAGAGATTAAATGACTATTAAATGAATCGCCATTTACCATTTTGATATTGGAGTCAGAACTCTCTGATTGCAGCGTCTTCATCGTGAATATGTTCTGGTTTCTTTTCTCTGACAGTAAACTGAATATCTTCGAGTTGTGGACAAAACAAGACGTTTGACGACGTCCTCTTTAGGAAACACTGATCGGCATGTTTCACCATTTTCTGACATTTTAAAGACCAAACAATGAAACAACAAAGGAAATTAAAACATCTGTTTGTTGCAGCTCTGGGTGTATTTTGGTTGTAATTGTGAAACCATCTTGTTTCCATTCTTTATCAATAAGAGTCATTAATGTTTATTTCCTCTGATCTTTGTTGCAGTTAGAGCAGATCCAGAAGCACACGTGGTACCTGTGAGTATATCCTCCTGCTTGTGAGCGTCTGCATGTAGTCGAAGCCTCTCGGAGGCGAGAGAGGAGAACTCAAACATCAGGACACTCGCTGAGTCCTTAATGGACCTCCGATCTCTAATGGATTTACTCTGTCTGGAGTTCAACAAGCAGAATTATGATTACATACTTATTAATACTTATTACCACTTTTGTAGTTTAGTTCATCATTCCTATCAGTGGCCTACAAACACACGTTCTCCCTGCAGGACTCACACACGTCATCCCTGCAGGACTCAGACACGTCCTCCCTGCAGGACTCACACACGTCCTCCCTGCAGGACTCACACACGTCATCCCTGCAGGACTCACACACGTCCTCCCTGCAGGACTCAGACACGTCCTCCCTGCAGGACTCACACACGTCCTCCCTGCAGGACTCACACACGTCATCCCTGCAGGACTCACACACGTCCTCCCTGCAGGACTCACACACGTCATCCCTGCAGGACTCACACACGTCCTCCCTGCAGGACTCACACACGTCATCACTGCAGGACTCACACGTCATCCCTGCAGGACTCACACACGTCATCCCTGCAGGACTCACACACGTCATCCCTGCAGGACTCACACACGTCCTCCCTGCAGGACTCACACACGTCCTCCCTCCAGGACTCACACACGTCCTCCCTGCAGGACTCACACACGTCCTCCCTGCAGGACTCACACAGGTCCTCCCTGCAGGACTCACACACGTCCTCCCTCCAGGACTCACACACGTCCTCCCTCCAGGACTCACACAGGTCATCCCTGCAGGACTCACACGTCATCCCTGCAGGACTCACACACGTCCTCCCTGCAGGACTCACACGTCATCCCTGCAGGACTCACACGTCATCCCTGCAGGACTCACACACGTCCTCCCTGCAGGACTCACACACGTCATCCCTGCAGGACTCACACAGGTCCTCCCTGCAGGACTCACACACGTCATCCCTGCAGGACTCACACACGTCATCCCTGCAGGACTCACACGTCATCCCTGCAGGACTCACACACGTCCTCCCTGCAGGACTCACACACGTCCTCCCTCCAGGACTCACACAGGTCCTCCCTGCAGGACTCACACACGTCATCCCTGCAGGACTCACACACGTCCTCCCTGCAGGACTCACACACGTCCTCCCTCCAGGACTCACACACGTCCTCCCTGCAGGACTCACACAGGTCCTCCCTGCAGGACTCACACACGTCATCCCTGCAGGACTCACACACGTCCTCCCTCCAGGACTCACACAGGTCCTCCCTGCAGGACTCACACACGTCATCCCTGCAGGACTCACACACGTCCTCCCTGCAGGACTCACACAGGTCCTCCCTGCAGGACTCACACAGGTCCTCCCTGCAGGACTCACACAGGTCATCCCTACAGGACTCAGTTTCTTTCTGTTGTGTTGCAGAGCTGGGAAGAACGAGCCGGAGCCAGAGCAGCCCGTCCCCAGGAAGGTGGCCATCAGGACTCTGGCTGCAGCCGAGGAGATCGACCCCGACGTCCTGGAGAGCATGCACTCCCTGGGCTGCTTCAGAGACAAGGAGAAACTGACCAAAGACCTGCTGTCTGAGGAGTGAGTGATGATGAAGCGTCTTACTGTCTCATTCTTAACCAACGGACTCTAACTGTCTTCTGTCTGCAGAGAAAACCAAGAGAAGATGATCTACTTCCTGCTGCTGGACCGCAAGGAGAGGTATCCGAGCCAGGAGGACCAGAACCTGCCGCCACGCACCGAGATCGGTAGGAAACACACACACACACACACACACACACACACAAGTCGAACATGATTCTGCACAGTTTGTCTCAAATCTCAAATTTATTACCTGCAAAACTAATGACATTCTTATGAATTCTGTGTTTTGACAGAGAAATAACAGCTGCAGTTAAATTAGGGAATGTTTTTTAGTCACCGTTGTATTTGTGTAGGAACATTAGTGGCTAACATTAGCTACAAGAGGAGCATGACATTGAGACGGCTGCAGATTGTGTGTGTCCAGTAAAGATGATAAACTCAACAGCAGCTGGAACCTTTATTTGTTGACCTTCAGTGGTTGAAACTCTCACTTTGCTGCAGCGATGTTTAGTGTCTGAGTGCGTTGAGTTCACTCTGACGTCACTGTTGGACCAGCAGGTACAAACTGAAATACATCACAGGTCGCTTTCCCTCTGCAGCCGATATGATGCCAACTCCACATTACTATATAAATGTTTCAGATTTAAATATTACATCACATTCTTTTCAACCCATAACCCTCTAGATAAAAGAGCGTATTTTGGACATTTCTTCCATATTTTACTGAAAAACAAAGTGTTAATCCTTACTCAACTTTAATTACTTACATTTTTCACATATTTATCAGATAATTTTCTAATATTTTTCACATATTTCTTTTCTTTACTAAAACACTTCACACAGATTTATTTAGATTTTTGCACATATTATCTGAACATATATTACAAAAAAAGAGTCAATCCTTCCAAAACAAGGTACCTTTTCTTTAATTACTCAAATTTTTCACATATTTATCAGGTCATTTTCAAATACTTTCCACATATCTTTCCGAACATCTTTCCCGTACGTTTCTAAAACTTCACGCAGATTATTTTCACTTATGTTTCTCATATTGTTCAGACATTATAACATATTTTGCGGACATACTTCACATATTTGTGTAATGTTACTGTTTTCTGACTAGTTTCTGTCCTTTGTTTTATCCCTCTTTTGACCTTTGACCCTGACGCTGCTCAGCAGACCCTCCGAGGAAGCGCGTGGACTCGCCGATGCTGAGCCGTCACGGTAAGCGGAGACCGGAGAGGAAGTCCATGGAGGTGCTGTGCGTCACGGAGGGAGGATCCCCCGTACCCGTACGACGAGCCATCGACATGGCAACCCACGGTCAGAGGTAAGACCTGCAGATCTGCACGTGTGTTCATGAGCATGGACAAACATGTCTGACACACGCGGAACATTCAAAGACATTGTTAACGTCCAAAGTGTGACTGATGACGGTTGTTATGATAAATGATGTATTTAATCTCAGTTCAGTGAAATAAAAGAAGGAGGAGCAGCTCGGCGGCACTTCATCAAAATATAAGCCGTCGTTTTTTTAAATGAAATGTCCCATTGGCCGTGTGTTTGCCCTCAGTACGACCTCAGCTCAGTTCTTCACTGAGCTCTGCTCGCTGCACGTGAGGTCAGTCCACACTTGTAAATCCTTTCCTCCTTCACCGAACTGCGGTTAAACACGTGACGCATCATTCTGGCTCTGTGGGTGCAAGATGTCCAGTACGAGACCTGACATAAACTCCTGTTCAGTTTGCTCCCAAGGAGAAAGTGAAAAGCATGAACGGGACAGTTTGTGCTGTTTGTAACGTGTGCATGGCGCATGCGGTCGAAGAGGACATCCAGGTTTATGACGATGTGAACCTCGTGTGTATTTGGCAAGTTGGTGCATAAAGTGGCTGTTGATGTTTCTATGTAAGAACGTGAGTTTTAATGTCGGGTATGAAATGAGACCCAAGAGCTGAGCCTGCACACAACGGGCCTCATTCACCTTTATTTTGCATTTCTTCTTGTTGTTGTTGAGAAAGGTCCTAAGAAACGTGTTCTTGAACTTCAGAATCATCCTTACCTTCTTAAAGTGATGAATCAAACTGAAAAGCCAGTTGATTAGTCGGTGAAAGAGCATGAGACTGCAGGGCCGTGTGCACACACAGAAAGGAAAGGTTGAGTTAAAGGGACAGTTCAACCCAATATCAAAAATACATATTGTTCAATAAATCTAGATGAAGTTTTATGATGAGATGCTGAGTGTTGGAGATTTACAAGACTGGAAGTAAATCAAAGTGAGACAGTTAGACGCAAGATAAAAGATTAAAGGATGATGTTGCGTAAAAGTGGATAAAAGTCTGTGTTGAGGTTAAAAACACTTTGTCCTGAATATATTAAATATGTTCACCTTCCACCTCCTGCAGGAGCTTTGATCCCACATTCTGCACAACATTGACAGAAGTTCAGTTTTAAGTAGAAGTCTTTTTGTCGTTATATAACATTCACATTTATCCTTAAATTTAAACCGATTAACCCATTAAGACTCTGCTGCTAAAGCATAGAACAATTTGTTTTTGAATCAAGGTCAGCGGTCCCAGAGCGGAGCGATAAATCTGCTCTGACATCTTTAATAATCGGCATCATTTAAAGCCTTCAAAGTGAGACCGAGTCAGTTCACATGAAATTCATTTGACGCTCACTTACAAGCAGAGCGAGTGCAATTGAAATCCACATGAAAGTCAGAATTTAATGTGAACCCGAAGCTGCAGAACATCGTGAGAGAATAATCAGCACGTGCAGACTGGACCCTCGTGTTGGGGTTAGTTAAAAATAAACCCTCAAGTTATGCTGATTAACACTGATGACATGGAACATCTCAAATGTTCAGCCGTATTACTGTTACTACTTACTATAAGTGTTTTAACTGAGGAAACATAAAGTTAAAATTGGATTGGAATTTTATATTCTTCTGTAATTACTAATTACACTTCAGGTTGGATAAAGATACTGGAATAAAATACTAAACCATAGATTTGCATAAAGGGTTAAACAGTCAGAAAGTTAAAACTGTTTTTGTTCAGTTTGATGGATGAATTTGGCAAAAGCTTTAAACTTTAAACTGGTTTCGGCTCTGATTTGTCCTCTGAATGTCTTCTTTTCTATAAAAGCCGAGGCTCATGGGTATTGTAGTATTTAGAGCCATCCCCCACAACAAAGTTAGCACAACTTTATTTATATAACGCAGTTCAATCCCGGTGGAAGCTCAGTGTGCTGCACGACACTGTGTGTTGAATAAAACATTGCACATAAGTAACACAGTAAAAAAAATACTAAAATAAAACATAATTACTCTGACAAGAAGATGAAATAACTCCAGAACATAAATCTATAGCAACGTAGATGTATGTTCATCTATGTTGAGGAAAATGTAGTTTTTGTAAAAACAAAACAAGCTAGTTTGAGCTAGCTAGCTGGAGAGTTAACGGCTAACACACTAGCCAGCCGGGAACATGCTTGTGTTAGTTCAAATAACTCTTCTTTCTATTTTCTCTTCACTGTATTGTTTATTCCCCCTGGCATCTTATTCTCAGGATTGTACATTATTTAATTCAATGAAAAGTTATTGAAGTAAAGAACTTGCTAAGGTTGCTAATGATCAGTCAGCGAAGGCGTCAGCGAGCGAGCGCGTTAGCTCACAGTTTACTCGACAGACCTTCGACTCGTGTCTCCTCCTGTGAAGTGGAAGGTGACGCGCAGCTAATAAGCTACGATAGCTTCCTCCATTTTGCACTCTGGTTTAGTTTCACTGGAAACTTTATTGCGCAGCTTACAGTTTGATCCGTTTTACTCTGTGAGATTGTGACATTTAGTTTTGTTTAACAGCAACAGACTCTTTAAAGACGCTTTAGACATTTGATCAAGCTGCTGATGATCCCAACATGTAGTTGTATGTCACGGAGCCTGTTGGGCTGCAGTGTGAGGCTCTCCTGCTGACCCTGCAGAGATAATAATGAACACATGACTGCAGCATGACCCAGGAATGTGCTTCTCCTCCTGGTCTCTGGATCTGTGCATGCTCTGAGTTCTCGTGTTGCTCTTTGTTTCGTTTCATTTTCTAGTTCTAAGTGTGTCACATGTTGACTTTTGTGTTGCATGCTCAACATTAGGATTCCTTATGTGACTACCTTTCTGTCTGTCTCTTGGCTTTTTCTGTCTGCCCCCTTTTTAGCAAATCTGTTTTCAGTAAAAGCTTGGATATCACAAACGCTAACTGCAGCAAGGAGGAAAGGTATTGGTCGGCTCCGTTCCTGTTTCTGTTTGTCGTGTCAGATCCATTTTGTTTCTTCCTTTTTACCATCATTTAGTTTTCTTTGTTTAGCGTTCAGTGGCTCGAGTCCTTTACGTGTCTTTGTCTTTCACTTTTAAATGTAGCATGTTGTTTCAGCATACTTTGATGTAAAAGTCTTTTAAATGTTTAAAAATAAGATGTCAAAGAAAGTAACATGTGCATTCAGTCGTTACACTTCAACAATCTCCAGCGCTGTATGTTATTCTTTCTCTAAAGAATAAGTGGTTTCATCAGTAGAATATAAATGTCTTCACTGTGGGACGTTCTTGGATTAGAAGAAGGTTGAGATTATGTCCCAGCAGAGTTTTTAAAAACTATCAGATTACTTTGAGCAGTTTACAGACTACATTCTGATACTTGTCTTGTGCGACACGTTTTAGTTTTCAAAGTATTCCTGTTTCTCTGTTGGCCATGATGACGTGATGATATGTCGACTCTGAGACGATCAAATCACCTGTTTGGTCATCTTCAGGTGGAGAGAGAGAAACCCCAGAGCGATGAATTCCTCAATATTTCTAAACTAAGGCACAGAGAACAGTCTGCAGCTCTACGGAGCCTTTTAGCCTCCTTTAGCCTCCTTTAGCCTCATTTAGCCTCATTTTGCTTCTTTAAGCTTCTTTTAGCCTCTTTTAGCTTCTTTAAGCCTCTTTTAGCCTCTTTTAGCCTTCTTTAGCCTCTGTTAGCTTCTTTTAGCCTCGTTTAGCCTCTTTAGCCTTGTTTAGCCTCTTTTAGCTTCTTTTAGCCTCCTTTAGCCTCCTTTAACCTCTTTTAGCCTTCTTTAGCCTCTGTTAGCTTCTTTTAGCCTCGTTTAGCCTCTTTAGCCTCTTTTAGCTTTTAGTTTCAACACATTTACTGTCTGGTGTTTACAGCTGATACAAGCATTTAACTATGTATCTGATCTGTACCAGGCAATGAAAACGAAGCCTCTGTTTCCCTATAATCAGCATTTAGATCCAAACAGGACGTTTCAAACGTTCATATTCCAGGTGAACTAAACCTCCTTTACTGTATCGTGTACTCGCTGAGTGAGAAGATACTTTCCTGTCTGTGAATTCAGAGAAGATGGCACACTTCCCTCCCTCCTTCCCTCAGCCTCAGGGGGCGAAGAGAATTTTTAGGTCAACTTTTCTTGTTTCCTCCTCTCGCTCCCCCTCCTTCCTTCTACCCATCTTCACTCCTCACTGTCAGTGTGTGTGTGTGTGTGTGTGTGTGTGTGTGTGGGGGGGGGGGCGGGTTATATTTGTTTGTTCCGGTCTGTTATATCAGTGAAGCGGGGGGGGGGCGCCTGCAGCCTCCCTGTGTGGCTGACCTTGTGCCGGGGAAACACAGTTTGTCGATGGAAATTAGCATAAATTAATTGGCAGGAATGCAGATGGAGCTCGAGCAGGAGATGTACATAAATCTTTTCCTCCTGCGTGTCATCGTGTAAGTGGTGAGATCCACAAGATGTTTCTCTTTGTCAATAAATCCCACGAGTTGCTGTGCGGAACAAGTAGCTCACTTTACAAACACATGCTCAATATTTATACCTTTTTGGAAAGATGTCCAAGTTAATTTAAAAAGCTTTGACACAAGGAAGTATTTTGGACAAACTGAATTCAGCAGAATTCAAATCTTTAAGAGTGGAGCCGTTTAAAACGAATTTGAGCATGTGATGAGTTGTTACCCACAGTATAGTATGATATATAAAGAGTCACAGTATAGTATAATATTAGTCACAGGATAGTATAATATAAAGAGTCACAGTATAGTATGATATATAAAGAGTCACAGTATAGTATATATAAGAGTCACAGTATAGTATGATATATAAAGTGTCACAGTATAGTATTATATAAAGTGTCACAGTATAGTATATCTATAAAGAGTCACAGTATAGTATGATATATAAAGAGTCACCAGTATAGTATGATATATAAAGAGTCACAGTATAGTATGATATATAAAGAGTCACAGTTTAGTATGATATATAAGAGTCACAGTATAGTATGATATAAAGTGTCACAGTATAGTATGATATATAACGAGTCACAGTATATATGTGATATAAAGAGTCACAGTATATATGATATATAAAGAGTCACAGTATAGTATAATATATAGACTCACAGTATAGTATGATATATAAAGGTCACAGTATAGTATGATATATAAGAGTCACAGTATAGTATAATATATAGTCACAGTATATATGATATATAAAGAGTCACAGTATAGTATGATATTAAAGAGTCACAGTATAGTCTGATATATAAAGAGTCACAGTAGTAAATATATAGAGTCACAGTATATGATATAATATAGTCACAGTATAGTATGGGATATAAAGAGTCACAGTATAGTATGATATATAAAGAGTCACAGTATAGTATGATATATAAAGAGTCACAGTATAGTATAATATATAGTCACAGTATAGTATGATATATAAAGAGTCACAGTATAGTATGATATATAAAGAGTCACAGTATAGTCTGATATATAAAGAGTCACAGTATAGTATAATATATAGAGTCACAGTATAGTATGATATATAAAGAGTCACAGTATAGTATGATATATAAAGAGTCACAGTATAGTATAATATATAAAGAGTCACAGTATCGTATGATATATAAAGAGTCACAGTATAGTATGATATATAAAGAGTCACAGTATAGTATAATATATAAAGAGTCACAGTATGATATATAAAGAGTCACAGTATAGTATGATATATAAAGTGTCACAGTATAGTATAATTATATAAAGCAGTCACAGCTATAGGTATATATAGTTAGGATAGTATGTATATAAAGAGTCACAGTATAGTACATATATAAAGAGTCCAGTATAGTATGATATATAAAAGAGTCACAGATAGTATGGGATATTAAAGAGTCACAGTATAGTATGATATATAAAGAGTCACAGTATAGTATGATATATAAAGGTCACAGTATAGTATAATATATAGTCACAGTAGTATGATATATAAAGAGAGTCACAGTATAGTATGATATAAAGTGTCACAGTATAGTATGATATATAAAGAGTCACAGTATAGTATGATATATAAAGAGTCACAGTTATATAATATATAGTCACAGTATAGTATGATATATAAAGAGTCACAGTATAGTATGATATATAAAGAGTCACAGTATAGTATAATATATAAAGAGTCACAGTATAGTATGATATATAGAGTCACAGTATAGTATGATATATAAAGAGTCACAGTATAGTATAATATATATAGAGTCACAGTATAGTATGATATATAAAGAGTCACAGTATAGTATGATATATAAAGAGTCACAGTATAGTATGATATATAAAGAGTCACAGTATAGTATGATATATAAAGAGTCACAGTATAGTATAATATATAAAGAGTCACAGTATAGTATGATATATAAAGAGTCACAGTATAGTATGGGATATAAAGAGTCACAGTATAGTATGATATATAAAGAGTCAAAGTATAGTATGATATATAAAGAGTCACAGTATAGTATAATATATAGTCACAGTATAGTATAATATATAAAGAGTCACAGTATAGTATGATATATAAAGAGTCACAGTATAGTATAATATATAAAGAGTCACAGTATAGTATGATATATAAAGAGTCACAGTATAGTATGTGATATAAAGTGTCACAGTATAGTATGATATATAAAGAGTCACAGTATAGTATGATATATAAAGAGTCACAGTATAGTATGATATATAAAGAGTCACAGTATAGTATGATATATAAAGAGTCACAGTATAGTATGATATATAAAGAGTCACAGTATAGTATGATATATAAAGTGTCACAGTATAGTATGATATATAAAGAGTCACAGTATAGTATGTGATATAAAGTGTCACAGTATAGTATAATATATAAAGAGTCACAGTATAGTATAATATATAGAGTCACAGTATAGTATGATATATAAAGAGTCACAGTATAGTATGATATATAAAGAGTCACAGTATAGTATAATATATAGTCACAGTATAGTATGATATATAAAGAGTCACAGTATAGTATGATATATAAAGAGTCACAGTATAGTATGATATATAAAGAGTCACAGTATAGTATGGGATATAAAGAGTCACAGTATAGTATGGGATATAAAGAGTCACAGTATAGTATGATATATAAAGAGTCACAGTATAGTCTGATATATAAAGAGTCACAGTATAGTATAATATATAGAGTCACAGTATAGTATGATATATAAAGAGTCACAGTATAGTATAATATATAGAGTCACAGTATAGTATGATATATAAAGAGTCACAGTATAGTATGATATATAAAGAGTCACAGTATAGTATAATATATAAAGAGTCACAGTATAGTATGATATATAAAGAGTCACAGTATAGTATGATATATAAAGAGTCACAGTACAGTATGATATATAAAGTGTCACAGTATAGTATAATATATAGTCACAGTATAGTATGATATATAAAGAGTCACAGTATAGTATGATATATAAAGAGTCACAGTATAGTATGATATATAAAGAGTCACAGTATAGTATAATATATAAAGAGTCACAGTATAGTATGATATATAGAGTCACAGTATAGTATGATATATAAAGAGTCACAGTATAGTATAATATATATAGAGTCACAGTATAGTATGATATATAAAGAGTCACAGTATAGTATGATATATAAAGAGTCACAGTATAGTATGATATATAAAGAGTCACAGTATAGTATAATATATAAAGAGTCACAGTATAGTATGATATATAAAGAGTCACAGTATAGTATGGGATATAAAGAGTCACAGTATAGTATGATATATAAAGAGTCAAAGTATAGTATGATATATAAAGAGTCACAGTATAGTATAATATATAGTCACAGTATAGTATAATATATAAAGAGTCACAGTATAGTATGATATATAAAGAGTCACAGTATAGTATGATATATAAAGAGTCACAGTATAGTATGATATATAAAGAGTCACAGTATAGTATGTGATATAAAGTGTCACAGTATAGTATAATATATAAAGAGTCACAGTATAGTATGATATATAAAGAGTCACAGTATAGTATGATATATAAAGAGTCACAGTATAGTATGATATATAAAGAGTCACAGTATAGTATGATATATAAAGAGTCACAGTATAGTATAATATATAAAGAGTCACAGTATAGTATGATATATAAAGAGTCACAGTATAGTATAATATATAGTCACAGTATAGTATGATATATAAAGAGTCACAGTATAGTATGATATATAAAGAGTCACAGTATAGTATGATATATAAAGTGTCACAGTATAGTATGATATATAAAGTGTCACAGTATAGTATGGGATATAAAGAGTCACAGTATAGTATGATATATAAAGTGTCACAGTATAGTATGGGATATAAAGAGTCACAGTATAGTATGATATATAAAGAGTCACAGTATAGTATGATCTATAAAGAGTCACAGTATAGTATAATATATAAAGAGTCACAGTATAGTATGATATATAAAGAGTCACAGTATAGTATGATATATAAAGTGTCACAGTATAGTATAATATATAGTCACAGTATAGTATGATATATAAAGAGTCACAGTATAGTATGATATATAAAGAGTCACAGTATAGTATGATATATAAAGAGTCACAGTATAGTATGATATATAAAGAGTCACAGTATAGTATAATATATAAAGAGTCACAGTATAGTATGATATATAGAGTCACAGTATAGTATGATATATAAAGAGTCACAGTATAGTATAATACATATAGAGTCACAGTATAGTATGATATATAAAGAGTCACAGTATAGTATGATATATAAAGAGTCACAGTATAGTATGATATATAAAGAGTCACAGTATAGTATGATATATAAAGAGTCACAGTATAGTATGATATACACAGTATAGTATGATATAAAAGTCACAGTATAGTATGATATATAAAGAGTCACAGTATAGTATGATATATAAAGAGTCACAGTATAGTATGGGATATAGAGTCACAGTATAGTATGGGATATAAAAGAGTCACAGTATAGTATGATATATAAAAGTCACAGTATAGTCTGATATATAAAGAGTCACAGTATAGTATAATATTAGAGTCACAGTATAGTATGATATATAAAGATTCACAGTATAGTATGATATATAAAGAGTCACAGTATGTATATATAAAGAGTCAAGTATAGTATGATATATAAGAGTCACAGTATAGTATGATATAAAGTCACAGTATAGTATAATTATAAAGAGTCACAGTTATGATATTAAAGAGTCACAGTATGTATGATATATAAAGAGTCACAGTATTATGATATATAAAGAGTCACAGTATAGTATGGGATATAAAGAGTCACAGTATAGTATGATATATAAAGAGTCACAGTATAGTATGATATATAAAGAGTCACAGTATAGTATATATATAAAGAGTCACAGTATAGTATAATATAAAGAGTCACAGTATAGTATGATATATAAAGAGTCACAGTATAGTATGATATATAAAGAGTCACAGTATAGTATGATCTATAAAGAGTCACAGTATAGTATGGGATATAAAGTGTCACAGTATAGTATGATATATAAAGTGTCACAGTATAGTATGGGATATAAAGAGTCACAGTATAGTATAATATATAAAGAGTCACAGTATAGTATAATATATAAAGAGTCACAGTATAGTATGATATATAAAGAGTCACAGTATAGTATGATATATAAAGAGTCACAGTATAGTATGATATATTAAAGAAGTCACAGTATAGTATAATATATAAAGAGTCACAGTATAGTATGATATATAAAGAGTCACAGTATAGTATGGGATATAAAGAGTCACAGTATAGTAATGATATATAAAGAGTCACAGTATAGTATAATATATAAAGAGTCACAGTATAGTATGATATATAAAGAGTCACAGTATAGTATGGGATATAAAGAGTCACAGTATAGTATGAATATATAAAGAGTCCCCACAGTATAGTATGATATATAAAGAGTCACAGTATAGTATAATATATAGTCACAGTATAGTATTATATATAAAGAGTCCACAGTATAGTATGATATATAAAGAGTCACAGTATAGTATGATATATAAAGAGTCACAGTATAGTATGGGATATAAAGAGTCACAGTATAGTATGGGATATAAAGAGTCACAGTATAGTATGATATATAAAGAGTCACAGTATAGTCTGATATATAAAGAGTCACAGTATAGTAATATGATAGAGTTCACAGTATATATGATATATAAAGAGTCACAGTATAGTATGATATATAAAGAGTCACAGTATAGTATAATATATAAAGAGTCACAGTATCGTATGATATATAAAGAGTCACAGTATAGTATGATATATAAAGAGTCACAGTATAGTATAATATAAAGAGTCACAGTATGATATATAAAGAGTCACAGTATAGTATGATATATAAAGTGTCACAGTATAGTATAATATATAAAGAGTCACAGTATAGTATGATATATAAAGAGTCCCAGTATAGTATAATATATAAAGAGTCACAGTATAGTATGATATATAAGAGTCACAGTATAGTATGGGATATAAAGAGTCACAGTATAGTATGATATATAAAGAGTCACAGTATAGTATGATATATAAAGTGTCACAGTATAGTATAATATATAGTCACAGTATAGTATGATATATAAAGAGTCACAGTATAGTATGATATATAAAGAGTCACAGTATAGTATAATATATAAAGAGTCACAGTATGATATATAAAGAGTCACAGTATAGTATGGTATATAAAGAGTCACAGTATAGTATGATATATAAGTGTCACAGTATGGTATATAAAGAGTCACAGTATAGTATGATATATAAATAGTCACAGTATAGTATAATATATAGTCACAGTATAGTATGATATATAAAGAGTCACAGTATAGTATGATATATAAATAGTCACAGTATAGTATAATATATAGTCACAGTATAGTATGATATATAAAGAGTCACAGTATAGTATGATATATAAAGAGTCACAGTATAGTATAATATATAAAGAGTCACAGTATAGTATAATATATAGTCACAGTATAGTATGATATATAAAGAGTCACAGTATGATATATAAAGAGTCACAGTATAGTATGGTATATAAAGAGTCACAGTATAGTATGATATATAAAGTGTCACAGTATAGTATGGTATATAAAGAGTCACAGTATAGTATGATATATAAATAGTCACAGTATAGTATAATATATAGTCACAGTATAGTATGATATATAAAGAGTCACAGTATAGTATGATATATACATAGTCACAGTATAGTATAATATATAGTCACAGTATAGTATGATATATAAAGAGTCACAGTATAGTATGATTTATAAATAGTCACAGTATAGTATAATATATAGTCACAGTATAGTATGATATATAAAGAGTCACAGTATAGTATAATATATAAAGAGTCACAGTATAGTATGATATATAAAGAGTCACAGTATAGTATGATATATAAAGAGTCACAGTATAGTATGATATATAAAGTGTCACAGTATAGTATAATATATAAAGAGTCACAGTATAGTATGATATATAAAGAGTCACAGTATAGTATGATATATAAAGAGTCACAGTATAGTATAATATATAAAGAGTCACAGTATAGTATAATATATAAAGAGTCACAGTATAGTATGATATATAAAGTGTCACAGTATAGTATGATATATAAAGTGTCACAGTATAGTATGGGATATAAAGAGTCACAGTATAGTATGATATATAAAGTGTCACAGTATAGTATGGGATATAAAGAGTCACAGTATAGTATGATATATAAAGAGTCACAGTATAGTATGATCTATAAAGAGTCACAGTATAGTATAATATATAAAGAGTCACAGTATAGTATGATATATAAAGAGTCACAGTATAGTATGGGATATAAAGAGTCACAGTATAGTATGATATATAAAGAGTCACAGTATAGTATAATATATAAAGAGTCACAGTATAGTATGATATATAAAGAGTCACAGTATAGTATGGGATATAAAGAGTCACAGTATAGTATGATATATAAAGAGTCACAGTATAGTATGATATATAAAGAGTCACAGTATAGTATAATATATAGTCACAGTATAGTATGATATATAAAGAGTCACAGTATAGTATGATATATAAAGAGTCACAGTATAGTATGATATATAAAGAGTCACAGTATAGTATGGGATATAAAGAGTCACAGTATAGTATGGGATATAAAGAGTCACAGTATAGTATGATATATAAAGAGTCACAGTATAGTCTGATATATAAAGAGTCACAGTATAGTATAATATATAGAGTCACAGTATAGTATGATATATAAAGAGTCACAGTATAGTATGATATATAAAGAGTCACAGTATAGTATAATATATAAAGAGTCACAGTATCGTATGATATATAAAGAGTCACAGTATAGTATGATATATAAAGAGTCACAGTATAGTATAATTTATAAAGAGTCACAGTATGATATATAAAGAGTCACAGTATAGTATGATATATAAAGTGTCACAGTATAGTATGATATATAAAGAGTCACAGTATAGTATGGGATATAAAGAGTCACAGTATAGTATGGGATATAAAGAGTCACAGTATAGTATGATATATAAAGAGTCACAGTATAGTCTGATATATAAGAGTCACAGTATAGTATAATATATAGAGTCACAGTATAGTATGATATATAAAGAGTCACAGTATAGTATGATATATAAAGAGTCACAGTATAGTATAATATATAAAGAGTCACAGTATCGTATGATATATAAAGAGTCACAGTATAGTATGATATATAAAGAGTCACAGTATAGTATAATATATAAAGAGTCACAGTATAGTATGATATATAAAGAGTCACAGTATAGTATGGGATATAAAGAGTCACAGTATAGTATGATATATAAAGAGTCACAGTATAGTATGATATATAAAGAGTCACAGTATAGTATAATATATAAAGAGTCACAGTATAGTATAATATATAGTCACAGTATAGTATGATATATAAAGAGTCACAGTATAGTATGATATATAAAGAGTCACAGTATAGTATAATATATAAAGAGTCACAGTATAGTATAATATATAGTCACAGTATAGTATGATATATAAAGAGTCACAGTATGATATATAAAGAGTCACAGTATAGTATGGTATATAAAGAGTCACAGTATAGTATGATATATAAAGTGTCACAGTATAGTATGGTATATAAAGAGTCACAGTATAGTATGATATATAAATAGTCACAGTATAGTATAATATATAGTCACAGTATAGTATGATATATAAAGAGTCACAGTATAGTATGATATATAAATAGTCACAGTATAGTATAATATATAGTCACAGTATAGTATGATATATAAAGAGTCACAGTATAGTATGATATATAAAGAGTCACAGTATAGTATAATATATAAAGAGTCACAGTATAGTATAATATATAGTCACAGTATAGTATGATATATAAAGAGTCACAGTATGATATATAAAGAGTCACAGTATAGTATGGTATATAAAGAGTCACAGTATAGTATGATATATAAAGTGTCACAGTATAGTATGGTATATAAAGAGTCACAGTATAGTATGATATATAAATAGTCACAGTATAGTATAATATATAGTCACAGTATAGTATGATATATAAAGAGTCACAGTATAGTATGATATATACATAGTCACAGTATAGTATAATATATAGTCACAGTATAGTATGATATATAAAGAAGTCACAGTATAGTATGATTTATAAATAGTCACAGTATAGTATAATATATGTCACAGTATAGTATGATATATAAAGAGTCACAGTATAGTATAATATATAAAGAGTCACAGTATAGTATGATATATAAGGTGTCACAGTATAGTATGATATATAAAGAGTCACAGTATAGTTGATATATAAAGAGTCACAGTATAGTATGATATATAAAGAGTCACAGTATAGTATAATATATAAAGAGTCACAGTATAGTATAATATATAAAGAGTCACAGTATAGTATGATATCTAACGTGTCACAGTATAGTATGATATATAAAGTGTCACAGTATAGTATGGATATAAAGAGTCACAGTATAGTATGATATATAAAGAGTCACAGTATAGTATGATCTATAAAGAGTCACAGTATAGTATAATATATAAAGAGTCACAGTATAGTATGATATATAAAGAGTCACAGTATAGTATGGATATAAAGAGTCACAGTATAGTATGATATATAAGAGTCACAGTATAGTATAATATATAAAGAGTCACAGTATAGTATGATATATAAAGAGTCACAGTATAGTATGGGATATAAAGAGTCACAGTATAGTATGATATATAAAGAGTCACAGTATAGTATGATATATAAGAGTCACAGTATAGTATAATATATAGTCACAGTATAGTATGATAATAAAGAGTCACAGTATAGTATGATATATAAAGAGTCACAGTATAGTATGATATATAAAGAGTCACAGTATAGTATGGGATATAAAGAGTCACAGTATAGTATGGGATATAAAGAGTCACAGTATAGTATGATATATAAAGAGTCACAGTATAGTCTGATATATAAAGAGTCACAGTATAGTATAATATATAGAGTCACAGTATAGTATGATATATAAAGAGTCACAGTATAGTATGATATATAAGAGTCACAGTATAGTATGATATATAAAGAGTCACAGTATCGTATGATATATAAAGAGTCACAGTATAGTATGATATATAAAGAGTCACAGTATAGTATATATATAAAGAGTCACAGTATGATATATAAAGAGTCACAGTATAGTATGATATATAAAGTGTCACAGTATAGTATAATATATAAAGAGTCCACAGTATAGTATGATATATAAAGAGTCACAGTATAGTATAATATATAAAGAGTCACAGTATAGTATGATATATAAAGAGTCACAGTATAGTATGGGATATAAAGAGTCACAGTATAGTATGATATATAAAGAGTCAAAGTATAGTATGATATATAAGAGTCACAGTATAGTATAATATATAGTCACAGTATAGTATAATATATAAAGAGTCACAGTATAGTATGATATATAAAGAGTCACAGTATAGTATGATATATAAAGAGTCACAGTATAGTATGATATATAAAGTGTCACAGTATAGTATGTTAATATAAAGTAGTCCACAAGATATAAGTATGAATATATAAGAGTCACAGTATAGTATGATATATAAAGAGTCACAGTAGTATAGATAAAGAGTCACAGTAGTATGATATATAAAGAGTCACAGTATAGTATGATATATAAAGAGTCACAGTATAGTATGATATATAAAGTGTCACAGTATAGTATGATATATAAGAGTCACAGTATAGTATGATATATAAAGAGTCACAGTATAGTATGATATATAAGTGTCACAGTATAGTATGATATATAAAGAGTCACAGTATAGTATGATATATAAAGAGTCACAGTATAGTATGATATATAAAGTGTCACAGTATAGTATAATATATAAAGAGTCACAGTATAGTATGATATATAAGAGTCACAGTATAGTATGGGATATAAAGAGTCACAGTATAGTATGATATATAAAGAGTCAAAGTATAGTATGATATATAAAGAGTCACAGTATAGTATAATATATAGTCACAGTATAGTATAATATATAAAGGTCACAGTATAGTATAAAGAGTCACAGTATAGTATATATATAAGAGTCACAGTATAGTATGATATATAAAGAGTCACAGTATAGTATGATATATAAAGTGTCACAGTATAGTATGTGATATAAAGTGTCACAGTATAGTATAATATATAAAGAGTCACAGTATAGTATGATATATAAAGAGTCACAGTATAGTATGATATATAAAGAGTCACAGTATAGTATGATATATAAAGAGTCACAGTATAGTATGATATATAAAGTGTCACAGTATAGTATGATATATAAAGAGTCACAGTATAGTATGATATATAAAGAGTCACAGTATAGGTATGATATATAAAGTGTCACAGTATAGTATGATATATAAAGAGTCACAGTATAGTATGTGATATAAAGAGTCACAGTATAGTATGATATATAAAGAGTCACAGTATAGTATAATATATAGAGTCACAGTATAGTATGATATATAAAGAGTCACAGTATAGTATGATATATAAAGAGTCACAGTATAGTATAATATATAGTCACAGTATAGTATGATATATAAAGAGTCACAGTATAGTATGATATATAAAGAGTCACAGTATAGTATGATATATAAAGAGTCACAGTATAGTATGGGATATAAAGAGTCACAGTATAGTATATGATATATAAAGAGTCACAGTATAGTATGGGATATAAAGAGTCACAGTATAGTATGGGATATAAAGAGTCACAGTATAGTATGATATATAAAGAGTCACAGTATAGTCTGATATATAAAGAGTCACAGTATAGTATAATATATAGAGTCACAGTATAGTCTGATATATAAAGAGTCACAGTATAGTATAATATATAGAGTCACAGTATAGTATGATATATAAAGAGTCACAGTATAGTATGATATATAAAGAGTCACAGTATAGTATAATATATAAAGAGTCACAGTATAGTATGATATATAAAGAGTCACAGTATAGTATGATATATAAAGAGTCACAGTATAGTATGATATATAAAGTGTCACAGTATAGTATAATATATAGTCACAGTATAGTATGATATATAAAGAGTCACAGTATAGTATGATATATAGAGTCACAGTATAGTATGATATATAAAGAGTCACAGTATAGTATGATATATAAAGAGTCACAGTATAGTATGATATATAAAGTGTCACAGTATAGTATAATATATAGTCACAGTATAGTATGATATATAAAGAGTCACAGTATAGTATGGGATATAAAGAGTCACAGTATAGTATGATATATAAAGAGTCAAAGTATAGTATGATATATAAAGAGTCACAGTATAGTATAATATATAGTCACAGTATAGTATAATATATAAAGAGTCACAGTATAGTATGATATATAAAGAGTCACAGTATAGTATGATATATAAAGAGTCACAGTATAGTATGATATATAAAGTGTCACAGTATAGTATGTGATATAAAGTGTCACAGTATAGTATAATATATAAAGAGTCACAGTATAGTATGATATATAAAGAGTCACAGTATAGTATGATATATAAAGAGTCACAGTATAGTATGATATATAAAGAGTCACAGTTTAGTATGATATATAAAGAGTCACAGTATAGTATAATATATAAAGAGTCACAGTATAGTATGATATATAAAGAGTCACAGTATAGTATAATATATAGAGTCACAGTATAGTATGATATATAAAGAGTCACAGTATAGTATGATATATAAAGAGTCACAGTATAGTATAATATATAAAGAGTTACAGTATAGTATGATATATAGAGTCACAGTATAGTATGATATATAAAGAGTCACAGTATAGTATGATATATAAAGAGTCACAGTATAGTATAATACATATAGAGTCACAGTATAGTATGATATATAAAGAGTCCCAGTATAGTATGATATATAAAGAGTCACAGTATAGTATGATATATAAAGAGTCACAGTATAGTATGATATATAAAGAGTCACAGTATAGTATAATATATATAGAGTCACAGTATAGTATGATATATAAAGTGTCACAGTATAGTATAATATATAAAGAGTCACAGTATAGTATGATATATAAAGAGTCACAGTATAGTATAATATATAAAGAGTCACAGTATAGTATGATATATAAAGAGTCACAGTATAGTATGATATATAAAGAGTCACAGTATAGTATGGGATATAAAGAGTCACAGTATAGTATGATATATAAAGAGTCACAGTATAGTATAATATATAGTCACAGTATAGTATGATATATAAAGAGTCACAGTATAGTATGATATATAAAGAGTCACAGTATATTATGGGATATAAAGAGTCACAGTATATATAAAGAGTCACAGTATAGTATGGGATATAAAGAGTCACAGTATATATAAAGAGTCACAGTATAGTATGATATATAAAGAGTCACAGTATAGTATAATATATATAGAGTCACAGTATAGTATGATATATAAAGATTCCCAGTATAGTATGATATATAAAGAGTCACAGTATAGTATAATATATATAGAGTCACAGTATAGTATGATATATAAAGAGTCACAGTATAGTATGATATATAAAGAGTCACAGTATAGTATAATATATAAAGAGTCACAGTATAGTATGATATATAAAGAGTCACAGTATAGTATGCGATATAAAGAGTCACAGTATAGTATGATATATAAAGAGTCACAGTATAGTATGATATATAAAGAGTCACAGTATAGTATGCGATATAAAGAGTCACAGTATAGTATGATATATAAAGAGTCACAGTATAGTATGATATATAAAGAGTCACAGTATAGTATGGGATATAAAGAGTCACAGTATAGTATGGGATATAAAGAGTCACAGTATAGTATGATATATAAAGAGTCACAGTATAGTATAATATATAAAGAGTCACAGTATAGTATGCTATATAAAGAGTCACAGTATAGTATGATATATAAAGTGTCACAGTATAGTATAATATATAAAGTGTCACAGTATAGTATGATATATAAAGAGTCACAGTATAGTATGATATATAAAGAGTCACAGTATAGTATAATATATATAGAGTCACAGTATAGTATGATATATAAAGAGTCACAGTATAGTATGATATATAAAGAGTCACAGTATAGTATGATATATAAAGAGTCCCAGTATAGTATGATATATAAAGAGTCCCAGTATAGTATGATATATAAAGAGTCACAGTATAGTATGATATATAAAGAGTCACAGTATAGTATGATATATAAAGAGTCACAGTATAGTCCCAGTATAGTATAACGTCACTACAAGCAGCTTCCAATACCTGGCAGGTGCACAGGCTTCCGTGCTCTGTGGCTCTTACCTCAGCTGTCTGGGCTCACAGTCCAGTCCGGGGAGGAGCTGCCTGGCTGTCTGTCTGACATCATCGCTGTCCACCAACAGGCTGCGGCGATGTTCAGTGTGAACCACGGCGACTCTGATCCACTCCATGAGAGGAGGCAGGAGCAGGAACGGCCTGGAGGTGAACATGCTGTCAGCGAACGTGTGGCTCCAACAACTTTGTTTTATTTATCTTTTTTCAAACTGTGGTTCTGGTTTAGTACTTTTAATGTTTGTCGTTCAACGAAAAATACATTAAAAGAAGATTTGAGTGGAAAAGACAAATACAGGCTGATATTAGTCGACAGCCTGCTGCGGTTTGTTTACAGTAATTAGATTTCAGGCTCAGCGTGACGAGAATAAAGTGATTCATTGATGAGAAAATGTTTTTTTAATGAACACGGCCTCTGATATTAACACAGAACAGCTTGATGCAAATACTAAAATCTGTTAGCTTCACAAACACATACATACACGCACACACACACACACACACACACACATACGCACACGCACACGCACACACACACACACACACACACACACACACATACACGCACACACACACGCATGCATGCACACACACACACACCTCTCTCTGCTAAGTGTCATGGTCGAAGGCTCCAGGTTGGGACTTTCCAGTGACTCCATCTGCGGGCTGGACAGGAAGTAGTAAAGTGTGCGGAGGGCGTCCGCGGCCCAGGATACTGACGGCAGGTTTGCTGAGCGGCTGACTGACGGGCTCGAGCTGCGCAGACGCTGCATGTGGTGCATCGCCCGGGACACCAGATCACCTGCAACAAGTCCGGACATAAGTCTCAGATCATAAAACAAGAAACTATTTAACCCCTAAAGTACAGAATTAATTATTACACTCCACATCTGGCACCTGGTCAGAGCTCAGTGACGGGAGAACTGGCAGGAAAATTTTCATTAAATGAACACCTAAAAGTGACATTTTCTGCAGTATGGAGCCTTTAATCATGAACAATACTAACTATATATGATATATATATTACATACGCTGGACCTGCGTATGTTTTAAGGTTAAATGCATCAATCAGATGCACTTTGAGAGCTAAATTAAGACTAACACTAGCTGTGAATAACTGAAAATTCAAATATTCGTTAGAAGAAATTGCAACATGATTTCATGGAAACCATTGTGGGTTTTAATTTAAATACATTATATGGACGAAGGGTTGGAAATGTTGTATTTAGTAAAAGTCTTTACATAAATAAAGACGTCAAAAGGACTATGAGCATTAGATACGCCTGCATACGCAGAACTGTGTAGAATAAGGAAGATACAGTTTAATAAACATAAGCACTTTAAAGTGGTACGTTTTCAGTGTGAAAGTACTTTGTTTGATTGCTTTTGTTACAGCTCTTGTGGACGAACACAACGAACACACAGACTTCCAGTCATTTCATCAGCACGTATAATCTTTCAACTGAAGTTTACTCTTTTCCCCGAACAGCAATAATATTCTAAATGTAACTACGAGAGAAATGTGAAACATGTCTGGACTTTACATGGTGCACATGAACACATCATCACAAGGTCCATAAACGTCTGTGAACAGTGAAGGTTCTGTGATTTCTCTCCACGCGAGCGTTCAGATAATGAGGTACGGTGGCCCGCAGGGTGTGAAGGTGCCCTTGTTTTCTGGATACAAGCCACAGGTTGTTATGTAACGAGGGGGAGCTGGCAGCGTCTAACGACGCGTCCCAGGAGCCCCACGCCTGTCACACTTTAAACAAACACGACGCACACAGGAGCCGACTGTGGCGGCAGTAAAACACACACACACACTTACTGAGCTCTGTGATGCTGCCCACACAGGTGGCGAGGAGCGCCTGCTCCAGCGTCCGCAGCTCCAGCTGGATGTAGGCGTCCTCCCTGCTCTCCATCGAAACCCGGGGACCCTTCGTGTACGGGCTGACATGGGCCGGCAGCGACAGCTCGCCTAAACACACAATATTAATGTTCAAGCTTTACAAACACTCTTCAAATACTACAAGATGAAGAACAATATTAAATCCATCACTTTGATATTTTGCACAGACATGTTGCAGAGGATGACGCCGTCATCTTGTCCTCTAGCGCCACCATGAGGTTGACGTGTGCTTGTGAGTGAAATGTGTGGATCCCTGTTGGATGGATTGTCATGAAATGTGCAGAAAAGAAATCAAACATCCTTGAACATTGGCTGAGAAACGTCTGTAGCTGTCAGCCAATCAAGAGCAGAAGAAACATCCAAAGACGACTTTCAAACCACAACTGCAGCTTTAAACACTTCTTCTCAACACCGAGCGTCAAAGTGAATACACATCTTTTCTTAGTCACTAGTGCAGAGCTCGCTGTTTGCATCTATCTATCTATATATATATATATATATATATATATATATATATATATATATATATATATATATATATATATATATATATATATCACATATATGTGTGCATTGATACTGAGCACATGGAGGGAGCAGAGTGATGCTTTTATATATATTTAAGATGTTACAGATGTACTTTTTCCACTCCCAAACTAACCGCTGGTATCTGTTTTAACTGTGAATCTAAGCAGCTTCGTCTTTAGTCTTTAATATTTAGAGAATCCCTTTAAAAAGGGAAACTTTGAACAAAACTTTATGGCACTGAACATGGTGGACACTTCCCTTTACAGAACAAACCACAGCACAAATACTCTCCATGCTACCCGCATGATGGAGCACCTAAATCCACACACACACACACACACACACACACACACACACACACACACACACACACACACACACACACACACACACACACACAGATGAGACCCTCGTCCTTTGTGTGCAGTTGAATCTGGTATTTGCTGACTCCTGATCTTCCACACAATGGAAACAGCTTCAGTGAGGACAATCTGCCAAACAGAAAGATCCTGCAGCCGAGTCGACCTCAAACATCCACAATAACTATGTGAGGAGGAACACCTTCATCATCCTCACCTGCTTCCTGTAGACATGTTAGAACATCAGTGCAGAGACAGCAGACGGAGAATTAACTTCATAAACAATATAAATGAGTCAAAGTGAAGAAACACAGATACGAACATTTGTATAAATATTTCCCACTAATAATGACAGAAAAGACGTTTCCTGTTTCTCCAAACTTGGAACAGAAGATGCTGTAAATGTATTTTATAATCCTGATGGGAAACACATTCGTGTCCTGCAGAGGAAGCTTTCCTCTCATCAGGACTTTAATATCAATATAGAACACACACAACGTCTGGAGAGTAGAAACAGAGATACTTACATGAACATAGAGAATCTGTACACGTGTGATACTTTGTTCTCGTTACAACTTGTGTTTCAAAGGGTTTCAGAAATAAACTGACGTTGATTTTCTTCTTTTAGTTCGTTTGTGCTTCTTTCTTTGTCACGTTTTATATGATAAGATATAAGTCAAATAAAAGGGTGAAATGTTTGGCCTGCCACAGAAATAATGAATTAATGAATGAGTGAGTGAATGAGTGAGTGAATGAGTGAGTGAATGAATGAGTGAGTGAATGGGTGAATGAGTGAGTGAGTAGTAAGTGACAGAGCGAGATGTGAGTACAGCTGCTAAAGAGAACCTGGATACAGCGTGCATCAAAAAGATTAAAGATATATCAAATATATAATCGAATACAAGCTCCAGAATCCTGGAACTAAGGTTGTCATGTGAACACATTAATATTCTGATGTTCTCACATTCATGTGAACACATTAATATTCTGATGTTCTCACATTCGTGTGAACACATTAATATTCTGATGTTCTCACATTCATGTTCTCACATTAATATTCTGATGTTCTCACATTCATGTTCTCACATTAATATTCTGATGTTCTCACATTCATGTTCTCACATTAATATTCTGATGTTCTCACATTCATGTGAACACATTAATATTCTGATGTTCTCACATTCATGTGAACACATTAATATTCTGATGTTCTCACATTCATGTGAACACATTAATATTCTGATGTTCTCACATTCATGTGAACACATTAATATTCTGATCTTCTCACATTCATGTGAACACATTAATATTCTGATGTTCTCACATTCATGTGAACACATTAATATTCTGATGTTCTCACATTCGTGTGAATACATTAATATTCTGATGTTCTCACATTCGTGTCAACACATTAATATTCTGATGTTCTCACATTCATGTTCTCACATTAATATTCTGATGTTCTCACATTCATGTTCTCACATTAATATTCTGATGTTCTCACATTCATGTTCTCACATTAATATTCTGATGTTCTCACATTCATGTTCTCACATTAATATTCTGATGTTCTCACATTCATGTGAACACATTAATATTCTGATGTTCTCACATTAATATTCTGATGTTCTCACATTCATGTGAACACATTAATATTCTGATGTTCTCACATTCGTGTGAACACATTAATATTCTGATCTTCTCACATTCATGTGAACACATTAATATTCTGATGTTCTCACATTCATGTGAACACAATATTCTGATGTTCTCACATTCGTGTGAACACATTAATATTCTGATGTTCTCACATTCATGTTCTCACATTAATATTCTGATGTTCTCACATTCATGTTCTCACATTAATATTCTGATGTTCTCACATTCATGTTCTCACATTAATATTCTGATGTTCTCACATTCATGTTCTCACATTAATATTTTGATGTTCTCACATTCATGTTCTCACATTAATATTCTGATCTTCTCACATTCATGTGAACACATTAATATTCTGATGTTCTCACATTCATGTGAACACATTAATATTCTGATGTTCTCACATTCATGTGAACACATTAATATTCTGATCTTCTCACATTCATGTGAACACATTAATATTCTGATGTTCTCACATTCATGTGAACACATTAATATTCTGATGTTCTCACATTCGTGTGAATACATTAATATTCTGATGTTCTCACATTCATGTCAACACATTAATATTCTGATGTTCTCACATTCATGTTCTCACATTAATATTCTGATGTTCTCACATTCATGTTCTCACATTAATATTCTGATGTTCTCACATTCATGTTCTCACATTAATATTCTGATGTTCTCACATTCATGTTCTCACATTAATATTCTGATGTTCTCACATTCATGTGAACACATTAATATTCTGATGTTCTCACATTCATGTTCTCACATTAATATTCTGATGTTCTCACATTCATGTGAACACATTAATATTCTGATGTTCTCACATTAATATTCTGATGTTCTCACATTCATGTTCTCACATTAATATTCTGATGTTCTCACATTCATGTGAACACATTAATATTCTGATGTTCTCACATTCATGTGAACACATTAATATTCTGATCTTCTCACATTCATGTGAACACATTAATATTCTGATCTTCTCACATTCATGTGAACACATTAATATTCTGATGTTCTCACATTCGTGTGAATACATTAATATTCTGATGTTCTCACATTCGTGTCAACACATTAATATTCTGATGTTCTCACATTCATGTTCTCACATTAATATTCTGATGTTCTCACATTCATGTTCTCACATTAATATTCTGATGTTCTCACATTCATGTTCTCACATTAATATTCTGATGTTCTCACATTCATGTTCTCACATTAATATTCTGATGTTCTCACATTCATGTGAACACATTAATATTCTGATGTTCTCACATTCGTGTGAACACATTAATATTCTGATGTTCTCACATTCATGTTCTCACATTAATATTCTGATGTTCTCACATTCATGTTCTCACATTAATATTCTGATGTTCTCACATTCATGTTCTCACATTAATATTCTGATGTTCTCACATTCATGTTCTCACATTAATATTCTGATGTTCTCACATTCATGTTCTCACATTAATATTCTGATCTTCTCACATTCATGTGAACACATTAATATTCTGATCTTCTCACATTCATGTGAACACATTAATATTCTGATGTTCTCACATTCATGTGAACACATTAATATTCTGATGTTCTCACATTCATGTGAACACATTAATATTCTGATCTTCTCACATTCATGTGAACACATTAATATTCTGATGTTCTCACATTCATGTGAACACATTAATATTCTGATGTTCTCACATTCGTGTGAATACATTAATATTCTGATGTTCTCACATTCATGTCAACACATTAATATTCTGATGTTCTCACATTCATGTTCTCACATTAATATTCTGATGTTCTCACATTCATGTTTTCACATTAATATTCTGATGTTCTCACATTCATGTTCTCACATTAATATTCTGATGTTCTCACATTCATGTTCTCACATTAATATTCTGATGTTCTCACATTCATGTGAACACATTAATATTCTGATGTTCTCACATTCATGTTCTCACATTAATATTCTGATGTTCTCACATTCATGTGAACACATTAATATTCTGATGTTCTCACATTAATATTCTGATGTTCTCACATTCGTGTGAACACATTAATATTCTGATGTTCTCACATTCATGTTCTCACATTAATATTCTGATGTTCTCACATTCATGTTCTCACATTAATATTCTGATGTTCTCACATTCATGTTCTCACATTAATATTCTGATGTTCTCACATTCATGTGAACACATTAATATTCTGATGTTCTCACATTAATATTCTGATGTTCTCACATTCATGTGAACACATTAATATTCTGATCTTCTCACATTCGTGTGAACACATTAATATTCTGATCTTCTCACATTCATGTGAACACATTAATATTCTGATGTTCTCACATTCATGTGAACACATTAATATTCTGATGTTCTCACATTCGTGTGAACACATTAATATTCTGATCTTCTCACATTCATGTGAACACATTAATATTCTGATGTTCTCACATTCATGTTCTCACATTAATATTCTGATGTTCTCACATTCATGTTCTCACATTAATATTCTGATGTTCTCACATTCATGTGAACACATTAATATTCTGATCTTCTCACATTCATGTGAACACATTAATATTCTGATGTTCTCACATTCATGTGAACACATTAATATTCTGATGTTCTCACATTCATGTGAACACATTAATATTCTGATCTTCTCACATTCATGTGAACACATTAATATTCTGATGTTCTCACATTCATGTGAACACATTAATATTCTGATGTTCTCACATTAATATTCTGATGTTCTCACATTCATGTGAACACATTAATATTCTGATGTTCTCACATTCATGTTCTCACATTAATATTCTGATGTTCTCACATTCATGTTCTCACATTAATATTCTGATGTTCTCACATTCATGTTCTCACATTAATATTCTGATGTTCTCACATTCATGTTCTCACATTAATATTCTGATGTTCTCACATTCATGTTCTCACATTAATATTCTGATGTTCTCACATTCATGTTCTCACATTAATATTCTGATGTTCTCACATTCATGTGAACACATTAATATTCTGATGTTCTCACATTCGTGTGAACACATTAATATTCTGATGTTCTCACATTCATGTTCTCACATTAATATTCTGATGTTCTCACATTCATGTTCTCACATTAATATTCTGATGTTCTCACATTCATGTTCTCACATTAATATTCTGATGTTCTCACATTCATGTTCTCACATTAATATTCTGATGTTCTCACATTCATGTTCTCACATTAATATTCTGATCTTCTCACATTCATGTGAACACATTAATATTCTGATCTTCTCACATTCATGTGAACACATTAATATTCTGATGTTCTCACATTCATGTGAACACATTAATATTCTGATGTTCTCACATTCATGTGAACACATTAATATTCTGATCTTCTCACATTCATGTGAACACATTAATATTCTGATGTTCTCACATTCATGTGAACACATTAATATTCTGATGTTCTCACATTCGTGTGAATACATTAATATTCTGATGTTCTCACATTCATGTCAACACATTAATATTCTGATGTTCTCACATTCATGTTCTCACATTAATATTCTGATGTTCTCACATTCATGTTCTCACATTAATATTCTGATGTTCTCACATTCATGTTCTCACATTAATATTCTGATGTTCTCACATTCATGTTCTCACATTAATATTCTGATGTTCTCACATTCATGTGAACACATTAATATTCTGATGTTCTCACATTCATGTTCTCACATTAATATTCTGATGTTCTCACATTCATGTGAACACATTAATATTCTGATGTTCTCACATTAATATTCTGATGTTCTCACATTCGTGTGAACACATTAATATTCTGATGTTCTCACATTCATGTTCTCACATTAATATTCTGATGTTCTCACATTCATGTTCTCACATTAATATTCTGATGTTCTCACATTCATGTTCTCACATTAATATTCTGATGTTCTCACATTCATGTGAACACATTAATATTCTGATGTTCTCACATTAATATTCTGATGTTCTCACATTCATGTGAACACATTAATATTCTGATCTTCTCACATTCGTGTGAACACATTAATATTCTGATCTTCTCACATTCATGTGAACACATTAATATTCTGATGTTCTCACATTCATGTGAACACATTAATATTCTGATGTTCTCACATTCGTGTGAACACATTAATATTCTGATCTTCTCACATTCATGTGAACACATTAATATTCTGATGTTCTCACATTCATGTTCTCACATTAATATTCTGATGTTCTCACATTCATGTTCTCACATTAATATTCTGATGTTCTCACATTCATGTGAACACATTAATATTCTGATCTTCTCACATTCATGTGAACACATTAATATTCTGATGTTCTCACATTCATGTGAACACATTAATATTCTGATGTTCTCACATTCATGTGAACACATTAATATTCTGATCTTCTCACATTCATGTGAACACATTAATATTCTGATGTTCTCACATTCATGTGAACACATTAATATTCTGATGTTCTCACATTAATATTCTGATGTTCTCACATTCATGTGAACACATTAATATTCTGATGTTCTCACATTCATGTGAACACATTAATATTCTGATCTTCTCACATTCATGTGAACACATTAATATTCTGATGTTCTCACATTCATGTGAACACATTAATATTCTGATGTTCTCACATTCGTGTGAATACATTAATATTCTGATGTTCTCACATTCATGTCAACACATTAATATTCTGATGTTCTCACATTCATGTTCTCACATTAATATTCTGATGTTCTCACATTCATGTTCTCACATTAATATTCTGATGTTCTCACATTCATGTTCTCACATTAATATTCTGATGTTCTCACATTCATGTTCTCACATTAATATTCTGATGTTCTCACATTCATGTGAACACATTAATATTCTGATGTTCTCACATTCATGTTCTCACATTAATATTCTGATGTTCTCACATTCATGTGAACACATTAATATTCTGATGTTCTCACATTAATATTCTGATGTTCTCACATTCATGTTCTCACATTAATATTCTGATGTTCTCACATTCATGTGAACACATTAATATTCTGATGTTCTCACATTCATGTGAACACATTAATATTCTGATCTTCTCACATTCATGTGAACACATTAATATTCTGATCTTCTCACATTCATGTGAACACATTAATATTCTGATGTTCTCACATTCGTGTGAATACATTAATATTCTGATGTTCTCACATTCGTGTCAACACATTAATATTCTGATGTTCTCACATTCATGTTCTCACATTAATATTCTGATGTTCTCACATTCATGTTCTCACATTAATATTCTGATGTTCTCACATTCATGTTCTCACATTAATATTCTGATGTTCTCACATTCATGTTCTCACATTAATATTCTGATGTTCTCACATTCATGTGAACACATTAATATTCTGATGTTCTCACATTCGTGTGAACACATTAATATTCTGATGTTCTCACATTCATGTTCTCACATTAATATTCTGATGTTCTCACATTCATGTTCTCACATTAATATTCTGATGTTCTCACATTCATGTTCTCACATTAATATTCTGATGTTCTCACATTCATGTTCTCACATTAATATTCTGATGTTCTCACATTCATGTTCTCACATTAATATTCTGATCTTCTCACATTCATGTGAACACATTAATATTCTGATCTTCTCACATTCATGTGAACACATTAATATTCTGATGTTCTCACATTCATGTGAACACATTAATATTCTGATGTTCTCACATTCATGTGAACACATTAATATTCTGATCTTCTCACATTCATGTGAACACATTAATATTCTGATGTTCTCACATTCATGTGAACACATTAATATTCTGATGTTCTCACATTCGTGTGAATACATTAATATTCTGATGTTCTCACATTCATGTCAACACATTAATATTCTGATGTTCTCACATTCATGTTCTCACATTAATATTCTGATGTTCTCACATTCATGTTCTCACATTAATATTCTGATGTTCTCACATTCATGTTCTCACATTAATATTCTGATGTTCTCACATTCATGTTCTCACATTAATATTCTGATGTTCTCACATTCATGTGAACACATTAATATTCTGATGTTCTCACATTCATGTTCTCACATTAATATTCTGATGTTCTCACATTCATGTGAACACATTAATATTCTGATGTTCTCACATTAATATTCTGATGTTCTCACATTCGTGTGAACACATTAATATTCTGATGTTCTCACATTCATGTTCTCACATTAATATTCTGATGTTCTCACATTCATGTTCTCACATTAATATTCTGATGTTCTCACATTCATGTTCTCACATTAATATTCTGATGTTCTCACATTCATGTGAACACATTAATATTCTGATGTTCTCACATTAATATTCTGATGTTCTCACATTCATGTGAACACATTAATATTCTGATGTTCTCACATTCGTGTGAACACATTAATATTCTGATCTTCTCACATTCATGTGAACACATTAATATTCTGATGTTCTCACATTCATGTTCTCACATTAATATTCTGATGTTCTCACATTCGTGTGAACACATTAATATTCTGATCTTCTCACATTCATGTGAACACATTAATATTCTGATGTTCTCACATTCATGTTCTCACATTAATATTCTGATGTTCTCACATTCATGTTCTCACATTAATATTCTGATGTTCTCACATTCATGTGAACACATTAATATTCTGATCTTCTCACATTCATGTGAACACATTAATATTCTGATGTTCTCACATTCATGTGAACACATTAATATTCTGATGTTCTCACATTCATGTGAACACATTAATATTCTGATCTTCTCACATTCATGTGAACACATTAATATTCTGATGTTCTCACATTCATGTGAACACATTAATATTCTGATGTTCTCACATTAATATTCTGATGTTCTCACATTCATGTGAACACATTAATATTCTGATGTTCTCACATTCGTGTGAACACATTAATATTCTGATGTTCTCACATTCGTGTGAACACATTAATATTCTGATGTTCTCACATTCGTGTGAATACATTAATATTCTGATGTTCTCACATTCATGTGAACACATTAATATTCTGATGTTCTCACATTCGTGTGAACACATTAATATTCTGATGTTCTCACATTCATGTGAACACATTAATATTCTGATGTTCTCACATTCATGTGAACACATTAATATTCTGATGTTCTCACATTCATGTTCTCACATTAATATTCTGATGTTCTCACATTCATGTGAACACATTAATATTCTGATGTTCTCACATTCATGTTCTCACATTAATATTCTGATGTTCTCACATTCATGTTCTCACATTAATATTCTGATGTTCTCACATTAATATTCTGATGTTCTCACATTCATGTGAACACATTAATATTCTGATCTTCTCACATTCGTGTGAACACATTAATATTCTGATGTTCTCACATTCATGTTCTCACATTAATATTCTGATGTTCTCACATTCATGTTCTCACATTAATATTCTGATGTTCTCACATTCATGTGAACACATTAATATTCTGATCTTCTCACATTCATGTGAACACATTAATATTCTGATGTTCTCACATTCATGTGAACACATTAATATTCTGATGTTCTCACATTCATGTGAACACATTAATATTCTGATGTTCTCACATTCATGTGAACACATTAATATTCTGATGTTCTCACATTCGTGTGAATACATTAATATTCTGATGTTCTCACATTCATGTCAACACATTAATATTCTGATGTTCTCACATTCATGTTCTCACATTAATATTCTGATGTTCTCACATTCATGTGAACACATTAATATTCTGATCTTCTCACATTCGTGTGAACACATTAATATTCTGATCTTCTCACATTCATGTGAACACATTAATATTCTGATGTTCTCACATTCATGTGAACACATTAATATTCTGATGTTCTCACATTCGTGTGAACACATTAATATTCTGATGTTCTCACATTCATGTTCTCACATTAATATTCTGATGTTCTCACATTCATGTTCTCACATTAATATTCTGATGTTCTCACATTCATGTTCTCACATTAATATTCTGATGTTCTCACATTCATGTGAACACATTAATATTCTGATCTTCTCACATTCATGTGAACACATTAATATTCTGATGTTCTCACATTCATGTGAACACATTAATATTCTGATGTTCTCACATTCATGTGAACACATTAATATTCTGATGTTCTCACATTCATGTGAACACATTAATATTCTGATGTTCTCACATTCATGTGAACACATTAATATTCTGATGTTCTCACATTAATATTCTGATGTTCTCACATTCATGTGAACACATTAATATTCTGATGTTCTCACATTCGTGTGAACACATTAATATTCTGATGTTCTCACATTCGTGTGAACACATTAATATTCTGATGTTCTCACATTCGTGTGAATACATTAATATTCTGATGTTCTCACATTCATGTGAACACATTAATATTCTGATGTTCTCACATTCGTGTGAACACATTAATATTCTGATGTTCTCACATTCATGTGAACACATTAATATTCTGATGTTCTCACATTCATGTGAACACATTAATATTCTGATGTTCTCACATTCATGTGAACACATTAATATTCTGATGTTCTCACATTCATGTGAACACATTAATATTCTGATGTTCTCACATTCATGTTCTCACATTAATATTCTGATGTTCTCACATTCATGTTCTCACATTAATATTCTGATGTTCTCACATTAATATTCTGATGTTCTCACATTCATGTGAACACATTAATATTCTGATCTTCTCACATTCGTGTGAACACATTAATATTCTGATGTTCTCACATTCATGTTCTCACATTAATATTCTGATGTTCTCACATTCATGTTCTCACATTAATATTCTGATGTTCTCACATTCATGTGAACACATTAATATTCTGATGTTCTCACATTCATGTGAACACATTAATATTCTGATCTTCTCACATTCATGTGAACACATTAATATTCTGATGTTCTCACATTCATGTGAACACATTAATATTCTGATGTTCTCACATTCATGTGAACACATTAATATTCTGATGTTCTCACATTCATGTGAACACATTAATATTCTGATGTTCTCACATTCGTGTGAATACATTAATATTCTGATGTTCTCACATTCATGTCAACACATTAATATTCTGATGTTCTCACATTCATGTTCTCACATTAATATTCTGATGTTCTCACATTCATGTTCTCACATTAATATTCTGATGTTCTCACATTCATGTTCTCACATTAATATTCTGATGTTCTCACATTCATGTTCTCACATTAATATTCTGATGTTCTCACATTCATGTTCTCACATTAATATTCTGATGTTCTCACATTCATGTTCTCACATTAATATTCTGATGTTCTCACATTCATGTGAACACATTAATATTCTGATGTTCTCACATTAATATTCTGATGTTCTCACATTCATGTGAACACATTAATATTCTGATCTTCTCACATTCGTGTGAACACATTAATATTCTGATGTTCTCACATTCATGTGAACACATTAATATTCTGATGTTCTCACATTCATGTGAACACATTAATATTCTGATGTTCTCACATTCATGTGAACACATTAATATTCTGATGTTCTCACATTCATGTGAACACATTAATATTCTGATCTTCTCACATTCGTGTGAACACATTAATATTCTGATGTTCTCACATTCATGTTCTCACATTAATATTCTGATGTTCTCACATTCATGTTCTCACATTAATATTCTGATGTTCTCACATTCATGTTCTCACATTAATATTCTGATGTTCTCACATTCATGTGAACACATTAATATTCTGATCTTCTCACATTCATGTGAACACATTAATATTCTGATGTTCTCACATTCATGTGAACACATTAATATTCTGATGTTCTCACATTCATGTGAACACATTAATATTCTGATGTTCTCACATTCGTGTGAACACATTAATATTCTGATGTTCTCACATTCGTGTGAATACATTAATATTCTGATGTTCTCACATTCATGTCAACACATTAATATTCTGATGTTCTCACATTCATGTTCTCACATTAATATTCTGATGTTCTCACATTCATGTTCTCACATTAATATTCTGATGTTCTCACATTCATGTTCTCACATTAATATTCTGATGTTCTCACATTCATGTTCTCACATTAATATTCTGATGTTCTCACATTCATGTTCTCACATTAATATTCTGATGTTCTCACATTCATGTGAACACATTAATATTCTGATGTTCTCACATTAATATTCTGATGTTCTCACATTCATGTGAACACATTAATATTCTGATCTTCTCACATTCGTGTGAACACATTAATATTCTGATGTTCTCACATTCATGTGAACACATTAATATTCTGATCTTCTCACATTCATGTGAACACATTAATATTCTGATGTTCTCACATTCATGTGAACACATTAATATTCTGATGTTCTCACATTCATGTGAACACATTAATATTCTGATGTTCTCACATTCGTGTGAACACATTAATATTCTGATGTTCTCACATTCGTGTGAACACATTAATATTCTGATGTTCTCACATTCGTGTGAATACATTAATATTCTGATGTTCTCACATTCATGTGAACACATTAATATTCTGATGTTCTCACATTCGTGTGAACACATTAATATTCTGATGTTCTCACATTCATGTTCTCACATTAATATTCTGATGTTCTCACATTCATGTCAACACATTAATATTCTGATGTTCTCACATTCATGTTCTCACATTAATATTCTGATGTTCTCACATTCATGTTCTCACATTAATATTCTGATGTTCTCACATTCATGTTCTCACATTAATATTCTGATGTTCTCACATTCATGTGAACACATTAATATTCTGATGTTCTCACATTAATATTCTGATGTTCTCATATTCATGTGAACACATTAATATTCTGATCTTCTCACATTCGTGTGAACACATTAATATTCTGATGTTCTCACATTCGTGTGAACACATTAATATTCTGATCTTCTCACATTCATGTGAACACATTAATATTCTGATCTTCTCACATTCATGTGAACACATTAATATTCTGATCTTCTCACATTCATGTGAACACATTAATATTCTGATGTTCTCACATTCGTGTGAACACATTAATATTCTGATCTTCTCACATTCATGTGAACACATTAATATTCAGCAACAGGAAGTCGACTTTAGCTGCAAGTGTCTGCAACACATTTATTTAACATTAAACACGACGCTCCATAAAGAATTATTATTCCCAGTTGTGATGGAAGAACAAACCCCATGGACCCCCCCCCCCCCCCCCCTCTGGAACACCGCAGGTTTGTAAAAGTCTTGTTTGGAAGAAAGACACGAGTGTGGAAGATAATTGGTGCTGATTACTCTGCAGAGTTCACAGACACGCATCTGTTCATGGGACACAACAGGAGACCAGTCTGCAGTGGACAAAGCACAAATCACTGTTTTCTAATCCCTACCTGTGTAGTCCACACACACACACACACACACACACACACACACCACACACACACACTGTGATTAAGTAATTTCCCTCGACTCTCCTCGTGTGTACGTGTGGCTGAATAAAAACAGAAGTCTGCAACCGCATCCTCAGAGAACGAGTGTGTGTACTGTAGGTGTGTGAGTGTGTGTGTGTGTGTGTGTGTGTGTGAGTGTGTGTGTGTGTGTCCCAAATGGAAACAGAGGCACAGTCACGGTGCCTGAAAACAACAGCTCTTTTCTGCTGTGTGGTATAATGCTGCAAGTGTTTGGTTGGGACAACAGAACCACAGAGGGGTGAAGGTGTGTGTGTGTGTGTGTGTGTGTGTGTGTGTGTGTGTGTGTGTGTTATAGAACATATTTTTTGACTAATAAACCATTGTTGGCTTCTGTCCTCTTAAAGACTTGATGTCTTCTTTACTTACATGTATATGTGCACACACACTGAAGTGAAGCAGCTGGATGAAGAACACAACATGAACAAACCAACGAGCAGGATGAAAAACAACGATGGGATTTGATCTTCTACAAGTTGTTCTGCACTTCCAGACACGCTGGAGGAAACACACTCTTGATACAACTCACAGTCGTGACACGCACGCAGGCAGAATTGGCGGGCCGTGAGGAGGCGGTCTCCTTAAAGCGGGCCTCCTGAGAGGCTCGTGTCCCTCCGTCACCAAGACGTCTTGTTTAATTAAAGCCGTTCATCACGGAGACGTGTAAAGTCATCAACCTCTGATGAATCACTTAGTCCTGAATGTTTCATCATCAGACGCTCACGTTGTTTCTGTTCGCATCAGAAACAATCTTTCTTCTGTTTATAGCTTTGCATAAAGACCAGATGGAGATAACATTACAAGTGTTGGATTACTCTCCGCTCCGTCTCTGTAATCTGACTCAATCTCAGACTCTTTCTCCAGCTGTCTTTCTCCACTTCCTGCTCAACCTGAGCTGCAGTCTGACCCGCTCAGACGGAACGCCCTCATAACTTGGATGGGCGTCGTTCTGCAGCACGTAGAGGTGCACGCCCGGCACCGTCAGCTCGTGCTTCGAGTGCACGTTCAGATGAATATTACTCACGAGTATGAAAGTGAGCAGAATATAATATTCATGATGTCCTGTCATGTTTAGTCTGTAAATGGAAATGAATAAATAAATAGTATCAGATCCAGATACTGAGGAGATGCATGTTGCTGACATCATCAGACGAGGGCTGCAACTCAACATTCGTTTCTGCAGAACTGATCATCTCTTGGTCTATAAAATGTCAGAAGATAGTGAAAACTATGCGTCTCAGTTTCTCAAAGTGCAAGGTGAAGTCTTTAACGTCACATACTTATCACACTTATATGATATGAAAGGAGAACAAGCAGGAAATCTCCATATTTGAGGCTGAAAACAGCATTTAAAGACATTAAAGGAGTGAATGGATTACTCTGATCTACTACTGACCGTAAAGAAGAGGGGACGCACAGATGATGAAACGTTTAATCTGACCCTCGCAGACATGCCTGGGCACAGTGCAGGTCTCCGGGCTGTAACACCATGACATTTGGACGTTTGGTCCTGGAACAATGTCCTTATGAAAACCTGAACGAGGGTAACAGAGAGTGTGTGTGTGTGTGTGTGTGTGTGTGTGTGTGTGTGTGTGTGTGTGCAGCTACAGCCGCTGTTTGTTTAGCCGAGCAGACGGCACTTGGAGCCGTGAACCTCGTGCCCCGCAGCCTGAGGAATGAGAGCTCCTTTGTGTCGTCTGTGAGGGTCACAGGCTAACAACACTCACTCATTTACTTCACCCGCTCCTTCCTGTGCGTCCTCAAGGGACATTTGAAACCTGTATCCCAGCATGCAGTGGGAAGAGGAGGCAGAGAAACACGGTGCCTTCAAGGAGGGGGGGCCGTGTTTATCATGTTCACCGTACATTTTGATATATTTGACCAAACAATCGACATTTATCTGTTCTGATCTTTCACGTCACAAGATGGAGTTTGCTCAGTTATCAAGCAATTGTAGACGTTCAACTTGTAAAATGTTTCTGAGAGTAGTCTGGTCTTAATGTCCACGTTGGCTTAAAGTTGAGAAGTTAGTTAAAGATTAGATGAAACTAGAAGGACACTCAGACACTCAGACCTCCAGCAAAGTTAACAAAGTGAAATCCTTCTTACAAACAAGCATATCATATTTCCCAACATGTAGAAGTTCTCCTTTAACAGACACACACCTTCTTGTGCATCTAAAGTTCCAGTGATTTGTTTACCATCCCTCCCTCAGTTCAGTTAAAACACTAATCATTGTGTGTGTCAAAGTAATCCTCGGCCCTCACGTTGTGGGTGAGGACGTGTTAATGACGGGACGTCAGTGAGCAAACCGTCCCATCCATGTGATCTCAACAGGTGCTGCCAGCTGCTCGCTGCCATGTGGACACTTGTTTGACATAATAAGTGATAAGTAATAGTTTAAAATCCCAGTGGCAGGTATTAGTAAGTGAAGGGAGGCGTTGCCACCTTGTATGTGGACGTGTGATCAGTAATAATGGCGTCTATATTGATCTGTGTATTGACGCTGAGGAAGGTATAGCTTCAGGAGGGAACACTCACCAAACATGAGTGTGTACCTGCAGGGAGCTGCAGGTACACACTCATCCTGCCTGTGACATTAACTATATATTCACATGTAATCCTGCAAACACAAGAATTATTTAGGATGTGTGTCCCAGACGTTTATCAGAGAAGATCTTCTTCCGTTATTACTCAAATCGCCTGTTTCCTGTCGGGGGGGGGGGTTCCAATCGCACTCTTCATGCTGTTGTTCTTATATCTATAATCTATAAAATGTCGCAAAATTAAGAATACTTCCCAGAATCGATAATCTCAATAATCTGTCCCATCAGGTCAGAGTGTGTACTGGAGGTGAACCCATGTTTTAATGAATAACTTTAAACATAAATGGGTCATGCAGGTACTTGAACTCACCATTCTTATTTTTGCCACACATCAGATGCTCGTAGACCTGCAGCAGCCCCCACAGCTCCGCGTCGTTGTTCACGGCCCCCTCCAGCAGCTCCGCGGTCACCGGGCAGCAGGTGCCCCGGCAGCCCCGCTCCTCCTCCTCCTCCTCCGCGGCCAGCCTCTCAGTCAGCAGCGCCCGTCCGACCACCTCTTCCGTCAAACTCTCCACACAAGCTGCCAGGAAGACAGCGGCGTACTCGTGCACGCGCACCGACACACGTGTCTCCACCATCCACCTGAAGAAGCAGCCCACGGAAAGCGTCAGCCCGCAGCGCGCAGACTTGCCAAGCTGACGCGCGGTGTCCCCGGAGCTCATGCAGTGCAGGGACACGGCCTTCACCGCGGAGGAGATGCACTTCCCGGCCAGACCCCAGCTCAGCACCAGGCTCACCGCGCTCTGGACCTCCAGGCGTGTGCACCGCCTGTGGAGCTCACTCAGCCGCTGCGCCTCTCTGGAGATCCGCACCAAAGCCCTCCGGAGCAGGCTGGACAGCCGGTGGATTGCCTCTCCGGTGAACGACGCATCCGAATCGGAGACTTTACGCACGACCTCCCGCAGCTCCTGCTCCGTCCAGGGATACTCCTCCACGTCGGGCAGACAGGGACACTTGAGCAGGATGTCCGCCGCGTCCTCCGGCAGCGTGCTCACCGTGTCCCAGCTGCCGTTCCTGCTGTACAGAGAGCCACGGTGAGGAGTCCTCGCGTGCAGCGGAGACTGCCTCGACCTGCCGGAGGAGGACAGGCTGAGGGACGGGCAGGGGTCCCCGGTCACATAGCCCGGGTCCAGGCTCAGGTCCTCCAGGGTTTTCACCAAAACACTGCTGGACATGATATAAAGGTATGTAGATGTTCTTAACGCTCACTTTACGCACACTGGAGAACCGACCAAAAAGTGTTCCCATTAAATCCAAGTGAGTCCGAGTTTGAAAAAGTCCAACTGCTCGGAACAGACCGCTGCACGAGACTGTCCTGCTGTGCCACAACTAACCAAAACATGAAGAGGGATGATAAGTGCTTTACGCACGCGGACCAATCAAACAGACTCCAGTAATAACAAAGGAGAGTCACCGCTGCCCGACAGCCCCCCCCCGTGGCCACAGCCAGGCTTACAACCAGAACTGAGTGGAAATAAAGGTGCGTTTATTAGTTAAGATGAATAATTAAGATATTAAGATTATTATTACGATAAAAAATTGTCACACCAAATTATAATACATAGGCCTAAATAAATATCAGATATGGTTAATGTCATAATTAAATATCACATTTGTAAATCAGCTTTAAAAAAAGATGTTTCTACTCTACTAATATTAGCTGACACGCTGTCAACATTTCAGGGTTTTTTTAAAGAAATGTTTTGGATTTATATGAATTATTCATGTCATTGTCTGTGGGTCGACTATGTTTTCCTTAAGTATATCATTTTTTTCATTATGTACATGTTTATATTTTATCTAAATAAAGTTTAAACACAACTTCTGGTGATAATTTCAAAATAAAAGCAACCCAAATGGTGTATTTCATTGCTTTTTTCGAGCATTTCAGTAAAACAAATTTCAAGAACGGACATAAACAACCAAACAAAGGTTTATTTGACCAAGTTAGAGGAAATATATTTTAAAAATAGTTGCTTTAAGATCATTACCATGAGGTTGTGCATTGTTTAAATCAGGGGGAGGAAACTTTTTCATGTCAAGGGCCATTTTTTTTTTTACAACATCCTTCGAGGGCCGTACTAATTATTGAACTCATAACCTCTGCACAGCCCGTTCATTTCACTTTTCTTTATGCTAAACAATCAACGTTTGTATCCTGTATCTTTGTTTTATTATAAATCCTTTATTAGTCCCACAACGGGGAAATGTATCTCGTCACAGCAGAAGAACTTATGAAGTAAAAAGGCAGTAAACAATAATTAAATAGAATAAAACATAATATAAGTACCAAGTGATATAAATAAAGTGAGTATTGCACATGGCAGTGATAACTGCACAGCAGTGGTGGAACAGTGTGTTCTTGGTGGGGGGGGTCTACCTCTCTATCTGTCCATGTTTGTATGTTCCGCTCTGCAGAGAGCTGCTTGTTGGGCCAAACTCCGAACACCGAAGAGCGTTAACTTTATCCAAACACTCGTCCTCTCAGCTCGTGCAGTTTGACATGTTTCGTGTTTCACCGCAAACGCGTCCACACAAACTCGACACACTGGCCTTTAACTTCCACACAGAAATAATCGTTCGTCCATTTCTCCTGGAAAGTGCGACACATACCTGTCAATCCGCCCGTATCCCGGATTATCCCGTATTTTTACTTCTATCCTGTTTTTCTCCCATTTAAATATTTTCCCGTAATTATCCCGTATTTTTAACCTTTCAAAAAAAAAAGGCCTAATTAAAAAAAAGTATACAGTGTCCTCCGGTACAGCAGGGGGCAGTATTATGTTTAACTTTAGCTGAAAAACATTATCCACCAGAAAACAGGAACAATAACACAGAAGAAGAAGAGAACATATGATGAGAGTCACAGTGAACGGGAGAGAGATGGAGACGCAGCTGTACCTGCCAAACAAGTTAAAACTTTATGCAAGTACCAAATGAGAGGAGACCTTCCCTTATTTATTAAAAGCAGAGTCGGGACAACTCGTGCTTTTCGTAAAGTGTGCCATGAGATGTTAGCATCGCACACGGCAGAATAAGCGATGTTCGCCAGCAAGAACAATCGTCCAAGCACCAGCACGCCAAGAGGCACAAAACACACACTGTCAATGACTTCATGTGTGACAAGAACTGTGCCGGAGGCACCAAGAGACCAGAGCTGAGGGACAGATGTCGATGCTTTGCGCTAAAACATAATGTCGCCTTCAGCTCCTGCGATGATTTCAGTCGCGGTGTCGCGACATGTTCCCGACTCTGACATCGCCAGGAAGTCCTCGTGGAGGAAACACAAGCCACACAACTCATCCATCATCAAATACATTGATGATAATCACTCATCATATAAAATACATACATCTTATTTACATGTCTGTACAAGTAATACATACTTTAAATAAACATGTGTTTCCTGAATGTATATACCCGTCCCTTATGTGTTTACTTTACATTGGTGGCTGAGAGCTGTTGGAGGAGCCGGGCGTAGTCCGGCAAAATAATGTCCCTTATTTTGAAATTCCAATGTTGACAGGTATGTTCCCCACCCCTGGTTTAAAGCCTATTTTACTTAAATTAAATATCATGTAATAAAGCAATGATTCCAATACGTTCTTAGTATACAAACTGCATTTTATACAGTTATAATACAGTTCCACATTTATGCATATCCTCCTTTCTTTGCAAAAGTTAGCCAAGTATGCTAGAAGAGTCATGTCTGTCCGTTATGCTAGCTTAGTTTATCATAGCTAGCAGATAAATATTAGCATTAAGTCTTGCGGCTAAGAAACCCGCATAAAACCACTAAAGTCCGTTTTTACACTTCATTTTTCAAACGGATTAACAGACAAGACATAAACTACTGAACTTTATCAGTGTTAGTCGATTTTATGTACCTTTTGAAAGATTAGCTTAATGTTTCCCCAGCTAACGTTAAGCTAACCGTCTCCTGGCTGTGGCTTCATACTTAACGACCAGATAAAAAGCTAATAAACATTACGTGCACTATTGGAATAATCACTTTGAGAACATTAATTGGGAATTGACTTTGAAATATTTAGCCGACAATAAAGTAGGCTAATATTGAATAGAATACAATAGAAGTGTTAAAATTATACTAACCAACAAACCACTTTCTAAAATATAAAAATAAATATTATGAATTCTGTAATACTGAACTAAAACCTTTCATGAATGCATTTATTTGAAATGTTTTTGGATTTATGTTAATGTCATGAGGGACTAAGAGATGTTATTCTGGTAAATAAATGAAATCTTTATTTTAAGTTTAAGTTTTATATCCAAATATGCAAATGTTCTGAGAGGAAATCCAACATTCACCAATTCATGCAGGAAATGAAATTGTACTTTGAAACACTAAAGAATAAGATGAACTACAAGTTATTTTTAAGTTGAATATGTATGTAACACTTGCTTTTATAATAATAAACAGGTTATTTCTGTTAATGAACTGCTCCTTCCTCCTGAGATAAATCAGACACACAATAAACAACACAAAGAAAACCAGGAAGATAAAAGTTGTATTGTTTCAGCTCCAGCGTTTCTAAAGTTGCTGAAAGTTTCAATGTACAAGAAATCTGTAGCCAAGAATAAAACACTTTATTTCACCTCCATTATCCACTAACTTCATCTAAAGAGAAAACTAACTGCAAAATGTTTCAACTGAGGCGTCTTAAATACACAATGTTGAGCTTTAGCATTGAAATACAGCCATTAAAAGCCAGAACATATTCACATCATTCAAAATAATGGCATTAAACTGCACAACTTTGAGTATTTATAATCCACTTTGTTGTTATTTGGATTAATTCTACATCTTTCTACAACATTCCTTCAGAGATCTAGATAGTCATGCTTCACCTAAAGCAACCACAAGATGTCAACCTTTCACTGTTTCTACGCACAGAGCCTCAGATGAGAACACTGCCTGTAACTCTTCTGACCTACTGGTTCTACAATACTGTCCAAACACAATGCTATTCAATTCTGACACGTCTCAACCCACCCCCTCCTCCGCAGGACTAACAACTAAAAGGCTATTTCCAACCGTTTAAAGGAGCTCAGTGGAAATGCAGCAAATATTCCAGTTCTTGAAAAGCGGTGAAAGTTTCCAGGAAGATAAAACAATAAATTACTGAGCTAAGAAAAGAAACACTTATTTAAAATGAGCTCAATATGTTTGCATGTGTACAATCATAAACAGTGAGCCAGCTCACCGCGACCTGAACGTGTATCTGTCCTCGTGTTTGTGTCGTTGTGCAGGTTTCAAACATCAACAACGTCCACAGGAGAACTGAAGCTCATCCAAATAAGGCATCAAGACATTAGTACAAAAAATACAACTGGAACTCTTGCAAACATTTGACAAAGGCTGAGCAACATGTTGTTCTCTGACGAAACGCTACAAAAGAGTTTATTTTATTGTAACGGGCGATGCCCCGGAGACGTCCGCTCGCTTCCATCTCTTCTGCGATGGAACTCCATCACTGTGACAGGAAACATTGTGGGGGTGTCTCCCGTGGGAGGGACGGAGCACAGCATGCGATGTCCACGAAGAGGGAGAGGAGTGTTTGAAAGGATTCAATAGTGAAATATTAGGACACACAGTGAGGTACGTGTGTTCTGCACAATATTTGTGCAATTGGAAAACATCAAATTGTGATGATTATTTACTGATATTGCAATAAAATGATTTTTGCATCATTATTCTCATTTAATATATTTAAAAAGTCATGTGCATCTTTACCAAACAAAGATGTCTTACGTCTGTAGAATACGATCTGTAGGCCGGGACTTCTCTGTGATACTTATTCACGCTGGGGTTTTGCCTTTAAAACAATATTTAGAGAAACTAGAACATATTCCACCGCCATAACGTTTGATTAAAAACAGAATCCAAGTCTCTAGTACGGGTCAAGCTCCAAGGATCCTACATTTCCCACAATGCAACTCAACAGCCTCTGTCATTAGACCCTCGTTGCCTGGACAACGTTTTTTAAACTTCACACAGTTTGTATCTCAGACTTTCTGTTACAGATTTAAAGTGTTCAAACTCAATCTGAGACCATTCACATCGGCCGGACACGAGCGGACACGAGCGGACACGA
>NW_021166888.1:245000-315000 GCF_900634415.1 Cottoperca gobio | reverse complement strand
GCACAGAGGAGGCTAATAGCAGTTTAACTCAACAGCTCTTAATGCTCTCGTAACGTCCCAGAGCTCAAACATCAGCCGGAGCTTTTCTGCTGCCATCTTGTGAAATTATGTTTAAAAGGTATTTCTTTAACTCGCTGTTGTGTCCAACAGTTGAGACAACGATGTGACTCTCTGGAACTGATGTTCACTAGTCAGCAGTTATTATACAAACAATAAAAAGTCTATGTCAACACAACATACGCACACTGTCTTTACAAACATCTGAGACTAACTGACTAACACCCGTCACTGCCACGTTGTAAATAAATAAACTTTATTGATTTGCATTATGTAAAGCTTGTGTTTGAATGTTTAAACGGACTCGCTCCTCAGCCATTAGAAGGATTATAGGATGTATTCTGTAATCCTGATCACTTGAGATTTAGAGTTTCTACTTCCTGTTTAATTCAGCAACAAATCTGCACGTCTCGTTTTTAATGTTTGCTTTATTACATCTCGCTGTGTTTTGATTAACCTTCTTTTAAGCGTTTTAAATCTTCTACTTTCATAAAAGCTTTTAAAACCATCATCTGATGCAAACATCAGTTTTCAGTTTGTCTTTTTATATTGTATATGCATCAAATAATGAATTAAATACAGAATTAAACATTCCCATGTGAAATCTTCCGTGCAAAAGAGTGATCGGAATAAGTCACAGGAAACTATTAATGAGGTTTGAATCAAACTGTAAGTTAAGCGTTGTTGCCTTTACGTAATGAAGAAGGACGACATGTGTGAGGTGAGAAACAGAACCATCAGCAGCTTCCTCACCCGGTCAATGAAACACTGCAGGAACCACTTGGTGCAGTAGATCCCTGCAGACATCTGCTCTCTGTCCTGCAGAGACGAGAGACAAGAGGATCAGAACATATCAAACAGAATCACATTAAATGTCGTCTGAATTCTCCGTGATGAAATGATCGTGTAGCTGTGATCTCACCAGATGTTTCTTCAACTTCGGGAGGAGTTTGGAAATAATCTGATCATGATGTGTCTGGAAACGCTGAAGTTTGGGGAAGCCGGGGACAAAAAAGCCTGAAGAAGAAAGAGACGAGAGAGAAGTTCTTCTCAATACACGAGAGGGAAATCACTGCATGTTTAAAATAATGTATTCTGTGTATTCTGACATACAAGGAATTTGCTTTGGTGCATAAATAAACACAGAAAGAGAAATTAAAACGGACAAATAAAAGCAAATATTGAAATATTTTGCAATATATGAAGAATACGACAAATTACTGAGAAAGAACGTGTACAGTGTAGAGCTGTGCCGTTTCATAAGTGGTCGTGTTCTGCAGAAATGTGTAAAGTTTCACAGAACGGAGATTAAGAGGAGCACAGTGTGGCGTCTCACCGTGCATGCCGTGCTTCTGATTGGTCAGCAGCTGGGACAGCGCCCAGAAGGCGTCTTCCTCGTTCATGTACATCAGCAGCAGGGCGGCGATCTGACTCATCCCCTGGCAGTAGCTCACCTCCTGAGTGTTACAGGGTTCGTTAGTTCTGTGAATCACTCAGCACAGGATGATGCTAATGTTAGATACATAAAGCAATGGATGCTTTCTTTAAAGCAGTTAACAAAGAAGAATTAACGTCAGGGTTCCCACAGCTTCTTACACATTAAACCCAAGGACTAATTCATTACAGTTGCACTTCTCTCGAGGCAGGTGGTGCGTGAAACAATCAGGACGTTAAGTAAAGAAAGACAATTTCTGTTCTTTATCAAAATATAGAAATTCAAGCACTTTCCATGACACATGTCTATTTTTTAAAACTTTCAAGGCCTTGATTTTTTTCCTCAAATTGAAAAGCATTGAAGTATTGAAAGTGAGAACCCTGTAAGGATCATTTAGTAGATCAGCTGTGATGTTGCTGACCAGCAGAGGAAGCGTTTCTCCAGCTCTGCTGAACTATTTCCTGCTGGAGTCTGTTTTATTATCTGCATATCTGTCACATGCAATATATATGTGCAGGATTATGATCCGGGTGTCAGTGGAGACATTCCAGGAATAAATGCTGGATTCATTTACTGCTAAAGGAAACTGCACATTTCCTCCTGCTGCAGCTTCACAATAAAAGCATTTAACTGACTTTTATTTTGAAATAATCCCAGGAAATGCAATGTGTGTGTCGGTGAGCTCCATCGTCAGTTTGAAATACGTCAGAGAGCAAAGAGGAGCAGAGCTGCACAGAATCACATCTTTAAGAGCTTCAAGTTGCACGAAACTGGTGAATAATTCCATATTTAAGGGCCTCGTTCTTGAAATGTGTAACATGTAACATGAGGAGACTCGACATGTTTTAAAGACCCCTCCAGTAAAAACCCTGTGACACAGAAACTCTTCACTGCTTGTGGTTTGGCTGTGGGTTTAAAAGTGCCGGGATAATAAAGTCCAGACCGGTAATCTGATCCAACGGAGCGCTTCTGCATCAGCAGGCTTTCAAGAGGAAAATAAGAGTCGAAAGAAAAGTAGATTTCTATCAGTTAAATCAAGTCGCTGTTTTAGTGCTTGGTGCCACTTACTGTGTTGTAGACTGAATATGCAGAGAGCACGTGGAAGAGAGCCTGCTGCCTGCAGAGAGGACACAAGGACACACCATGAGAGAGGAAGTGATGGGACGAGCTGTCTCCCTGTACACTATCCTGCTTATTACTATAACTGTATTACTATAACTGTATTACTAAACTGTAATTACTATAACTGTATTATTAAAGCTGTATATTATAACTGTATGAATTATAACTGGTATTACTATAAACTAGTATTAGTATAACTGTACTATAACTGTATTAACTTATAACTGTATTATTATAACTGTATTATTATAACTGTATTACTATATACGATAACTGTAATGCTACTAACTGTTATGACTATAACTGTAATTATTAATAACTGTATTACTATAACTGTATTATGATAACTGTATGATTATAACTGTATTACGATAACTGTATATTATAACTGTATTACTATAACTGTATTATTATAACTGTATTACTATAACTGTATTATTATAACTGTATTACTATAACTGTATTACTATAACTGTATTACTATAACTGTATTATTATAACTGTATTATTATAACTGTATTATTATAACTGTATTACTATAACTGTATTATTATAACTGTATTATTATAACTGTATTATTATAACTGTATTACTATAACTGTATTACTATAACTGTATTTATAACTGTATTACTATAACTGTATTATTATAACTGTATTATTATAACTGTATTATTATAACTGTATTATTATAAACTGTATTACTATAACTGTATTACTATAACTGTATTATTATAACTGTATTATTATAACTGTATTATTATAACTGTATTACTATAACTGTATTACTATAACTGTATTATTATAACTGTATTATTATAACTGTATTATTATAACTGTATTACTATAACTGTATTACTATAACTGTATTATTATAACTGTATTATTATAACTGTATTATTATAACTGTATTACTATAACTGTATTATTATAACTGTATTACTATAACTGTATTATTATACTGTATTATATAACTGTATTACTATAACTGTATTATTATAACTGTATTATATAACTGTATTACTATAACTGTATTAGTATAACTGTATTATTATAACTGTATTATGATAACTGTATATTATAACTGTATTACTATAACTGTATTACTTATAACTGTATTACTATAACTGTATTATTATAACTGTATATTATAACTGTATTACTATAACTGTATTATTATAACTGTAGTATTATAACTGTATTATTATAACTGTATTATTATAACTGTATTATTATAACTGTATTATAACTGTATACTATAACTGTATTATTATAACTGTATTACTATAACTGTATTATTATAACTGTAATTATTATAACTGTATTATTATAACTGTATTATTATAACTGTATTAATTATAACTGTATTATTATAACTATTATAACTGTATTACTATAACTGTATTATTATAACTGTATTACTATAACTGTATTATTATAACTGTATTACTATAACTGTATTATTATAACTGTATTACTATAACTGTATTATTATAACTGTATTACTATAACTGTATTACTATAACTGTATTACTATAACTGTATTACTATAACTGTATTATAACTGTATTATTATAACTGTATTACTATAACTGTATTATTATAACTGTATTACTATAACTGTATTACTATAACTGTATTATTATAACTGTATTATTATAACTGTATTATTATAACTGTATTACTATAACTGTATTACTATAACTGTATTATTATAACTGTATTACTATAACTGTATTACTATAACTGTATTACTATAACTGTATTACTATAACTGTATTATTATAACTGTATTATTATAACTGTATTATTATAACTGTATTACTATAACTGTATTACTATAACTGTATTATTATAACTGTATTACTATAACTGTATTATTATAACTGTATTACTATAACTGTATTACTATAACTGTATTATTATAACTGTATTACTATAACTGTATTATTATAACTGTATTATTATAACTGTATTACTATAACTGTATTATTATAACTGTATTATTATAACTGTATTACTATAACTGTATTACTATAACTGTATTACTATAACTGTATTACTATAACTGTATTATTATAACTGTATTATTATAACTGTATTACTATAACTGTATTACTATAACTGTATTACTATAACTGTATTATTATAACTGTATTACTATAACTGTATTACTATAACTGTATTATTATAACTGTATTATTATAACTGTATTATTATAACTGTATTACTATAACTGTATTATTATAACTGTATTACTATAACTGTATTACTATAACTGTATTATTATAACTGTATTATTATAACTGTATTACTATAACTGTATTACTATAACTGTATTATTATAACTGTATTACTATAACTGTATTATTATAACTGTATTATTATAACTGTATTACTATAACTGTATTACTATAACTGTATTATTATAACTGTATTATTATAACTGTATTATTATAACTGTATTATTATAACTGTATTATTATAACTGTATTACTATAACTGTATTATATAACTGTATTATTATAACTATTACTATAACTGTATTATTATAACTGTATTATTATAACTGTATTATTATAACTGTATTATTATAACTGTATTATTATAACTGTATTACTATAACTGTATTATTATAACTGTATTATTATAACTGTATTATTATAACTGTATTACTATAACTGTATTATTATAACTGTATTATTATAACTGTATTATAACTGTATTACTATAACTGTATTACTATAACTGTATTATTATAACTGTATTATTATAACTGTATTACTATAACTGTATTATTATAACTGTATTACTATAACTGTATTACTATAACTGTATTATTATAACTGTATTACTATAACTGTATTATTATAACTGTATTATTATAACTGTATTACTATAACTGTATTATTATAACTGTATTATTATAACTGTATTACTATAACTGTATTATTATAACTGTATTATTATAACTGTATTATTATAACTGTATTACTATACTGTATTACTATAACTGTATTATTATAACTGTATTATTATAACTGTATTACTATAACTGTATTACTATAACTGTATTATTATAACTGTATTACTATAACTGTATTATTATAACTGTATTATTATAACTGTATTATTATAACTGTATTATTATAACTGTATTATTATAACTGTATTATTATAACTGTATTATTAACTGTATTAGTATAACTGTATTACTATAACTGTATTATTATAACTGTATTACTATAACTGTATTATTATAACTGTATTATTATAACTGTATTATTATAACTGTATTATTATAACTGTATTACTATAACTGTATTACTATAACTGTATTATTATAACTGTATTATTATAACTGTATTATTATAACTGTATTACTATAACTGTATTACTATAACTGTATTACTATAACTGTATTATTATAACTGTATTACTATAACTGTATCTATAACTGTATTATTATAACCTGTATTACTATAACTGTATTATTATAACTGTATTACTATAACTGTATTATTATAACTGTATTATTATAACTGTATTATTATAACTGTATTATTATAACTGTATTACTATAACTGTATTATTATAACTGTATTATTATAACTGTATTATTATAACTGTATTACTATAACTGTATTATTATAACTGTATTATTATAACTGTATTACTATAACTGTATTATTATACTGTATTATTATAACTGTATTACTATAACTGTATTATTATAACTGTATTACTATAACTGTATTACTATAACTGTATTACTATAACTGTATTACTATACTGTATTATTATAACTGTATTATTATAACTGTATTATTATACTGTATTACTATAACTGTATTACTATAACTGTATTATTATAACTGTATTACTTATAACTGTATTATTATAACTGTATTATTATAACTGTATTACTATAACTGTATTACTATAACTATTATTATAAACTGTATTATTATAACTGTATTATTATAACTGTATTATTATAACTGTATTATTATAACTGTATTACTATAACTGTATTATTATAACTGTATTACTATAACTATTATTATAACTGTATTATTATAACTGTATTACTATAACTGTATTATTATAACTGTATTATTATAACTGTATTACTATAACTATTACTATAACTGTATTATTATAACTGTATTACTATAACTATTATTATAACTGTATTATTATAACTGTATTATTATAACTGTATTATTATAACTGTATTATTATAACTGTATTACTATAACTGTATTATTATAACTGTATTACTATAACTATTATTATAACTGTATTACTATAACTGTATTACTATAACTGTATTATTATAACTGTATTATTATAACTGTATTACTATAACTGTATTACTATAACTATTATTATAACTGTATTATTATAACTGTATTATTATAACTGTATTACTATAACTGTATTACTATAACTATTATTATAACTGTATTATTATAACTGTATTATTATAACTGTATTATTATAACTGTATTTATAACTGTATTACTATAAACTATTACTATAACTGTATTATTATAACTGTATTACTATAACTATTATTATAAACTGTATTATTATAACTGTATTATTATAACTGTATTATTATAACTGTATTATTATAACTGTATTACTATAACTGTATTATTATAACTGTATTACTATAACTATTATTATAACTGTATTACTATAACTGTATTACTATAACTGTATTATTATACTGTATTATTATAACTGTATTACTATAACTGTATTACTATAACTATTATTATAACTGTATTATTATAACTGTATTATTATAACTGTATTACTTAAAACTGTATTCTATAACTGTATTGTATTATATAACTGTATTACTAACTGTATTATTGATAACTGTTATTACTAAACTGTATTATTATAACTGTATTACTATAACTGTATTATTATAACTGTATTATATACTGTATTACTATAACTGTAATTATTATAACTGTATTATTATAACTGTATTACTATAACTGTATTACTATAACTTATTATTATAACTGTATTTTATAACTGTATTACTATAACTTATTATAATAAACTATTATTAACTGTATTATTATAACTGTATTATTAGAACTGTTTACTATAACTGTATTACTATACTGTATTATTATAACTGTATTAATATTAGAACTGTATTACTATAACTGTATTATTATAACTGTATTACTATAACTGTATTATATAACTGTATTATTATAACTGTATTACGTATAACTGTATTATAACGTATTATACTGTATGACTATAACTGTAATTTATACTGTATTATATAACTGTATTACTATAACTGTATTATTATAACTGTATTAGTATAACTGTATTATTATAACTGTATTACTATAACTGTATTACTATAACTATTATTATAACTGTATTATTATAACTGTATTATTATAACTGTATTATTATAACTGTATGACTATAACTGTATTACTATAACTATTATTATAACTGTATTATTATAACTGTATTATTATACTGTATTATTATAACTGTATTATTATAACTGTATTACTATAACTGTATTATTATAACTGTATTATTATAACTGTATTACTATAACTGTATTATTATAACTGTATTATTATAACTGTATTACTATAACTGTATTATTATAACTGTATTATTATAACTGTATTACTATAACTGTATTATTATAACTGTATTATTATAACTGTATTACTATAACTGTATTATTATAACTGTATTATTATAACTGTATTACTATAACTGTATTATTATAACTGTATTACTATAACTGTATTATTATAACTGTATTATTATAACTGTATTATTATAACTGTATTACTATAACTGTATTACTATAACTGTATTATTATAACTGTATTACTATAACTGTATTATTATAACTGTATTACTATAACTGTATTACTATAACTGTAATTATTATAACTGTATTATTATAACTGTATTATTATAACTGTATTATTATAACTGTATTACTATAACTGTATTACTATAACTGTATTATTATAACTGTATTACTATAACTGTATTATTATAACTGTATTACTATAACTGTATTATTATAACTGTATTATTATAACTGTATTACTATAACTGTATTACTATAACTATTATTATAACTGTATTATTATAACTGTATTATTATAACTGTATTACTATAACTGTATTACTATAACTGTATTATTATAACTGTATTACTATAACTGTATTATTATAACTGTATTACTATAACTGTATTATTATAACTGTATTATTATAACTGTATTACTATAACTGTATTATTATAACTGTATTACTATAACTGTATTATTATAACTGTATTATTATAACTGTATTACTATAACTGTATTATTATAACTGTATTATTATAACTGTATTACTATAACTGTATTATTATAACTGTATTATTATAACTGTATTATTATAACTGTATTATTATAACTGTATTATTATAACTGTATTATTATAACTATTACTATAACTGTATTATTATAACTGTATTATTATAACTGTATTATTATAACTGTATTATTATAACTGTATTATTATAACTATTACTATAACTGTATTATTATACTGTATTATTATAACTGTATTATTATAACTATTACTATAACTGTATTATTATAACTGTATTATTATAACTGTATTATTATAACTGTATTATTATAAACTGTATTATTATAACTGTTATATAACGTATATTATACTGTATTATTATAACTGTATTATTATAACTGTATTACTATAACTGTATTATATAACGTATTATTATAACTGTATTACTTATAACTGTATTATTATAACTGTATTACTATAACTGTATTATTATAACTGTATTATTATAACTGTATTATTATAGACTGTATTACTATAACTGTATATATAACTGTATTATATAACTGTATTACTTATAACTGTATTACTATAACTGTATTATTAACGTACTATACTGTATTACTATAACTGTATTATACTTAACTGTATTATTATAACTATTACTATAACTGTATTATTATAACTGTATTATTATAACTATTACTATAACTGTATTATTATAACTGTATTATTATAACTGTATTATTATAACTGTATTATTATAACTATTACTATAACTGTATTATTATAACTGTATTATTATAACTGTATTATTATAACTGTATTATTATAACTGTATTATTATAACTATTACTATAACTGTATTATTATAACTGTATTATTATAACTGTATTATTATAACTGTATTATTATAACTGTATTATTATAACTGTATTACTATAACTGTATTATTATAACTGTATTATTATAACTGTATTACTATAACTGTATTATTTATAACTATTACTATAACTGTATTATTATAACTGTATTACTATAACTGTATTATTATAACTGTATTATTATAACTGTATTATTATAACTGTATTATTATAACTGTATTACTATAACTGTATTACTAACTATAACTGTATTATTATAACTGTATTATTATAACTGTATTATTATAACTGTATTACTATAACTGTATTATTATAACTGTATTACTTATAACTGTATTACTATAACTGATTATTATAACTGTATTACTATAACTGTATTATTATAACTGTATTATTATAACTGTATTTATATAACTGTATTATTATAACTGTATTATTATAACTGTATTACTATAACTGTATTACTATAACTATTACTATAACTGTATTACTATAACTGTATTATTATAACTGTATTACTATAACTGTATTATTATAACTGTATTACTATAACTGTATTACTATAACTGTATTATTATAACTGTATTACTATAACTGTATTATTATAACTGTATTACTATAACTGTATTACTATAACTGTATTATATAACTGTATTACTATAACTGTATTATTATAACTGTATTATTATAACTGTATTACTATAACTGTATTATTATAACTGTATTATTATAACTGTATTACTATAACTGTATTACTATAACGTATTACTTATAACTGTATTATTATAACTGTATTACTATAACTGTATTACTATAACTGTATTATTATAACTGTATTATTATAACTGTATTACTATAACTGTATTACTATAACTGTATTACTATAACTGTATTACTATAACTGTATTATTATAACTGTATTATTATAACTGTATTATTATAACTGTATTATTATAAACTGTATTACTATAACTGTATTACTATAACTGTATTATTATAACTGTATTATTATAACTGTATTACTATAACTGTATTATTATAACTGTATTACTATAACTGTATTACTATAACTGTATTACTATAACTGTATTATTATAACTGTATTATTATAACTGTATTATTATAACTGTATTACTATAACTGTATTACTATAACTGTATTACTATAACTGTATTATTATAACTGTATTATTATAACTGTATTATTATAACTGTATTACTATAACTGTATTACTATAACTGTATTACTATAACTGTATTATATAACTGTATTATTATAACTGTATTACTATAACTGTATTACTATAACTGTATTATTATAACTGTATTACTATAACTGTATTACTATAACTGTATTATTATAACTGTATTATTATAACTGTATTATTATAACTGTATTACTTATAACTGTATTACTATAACTGTATTACTATAACTGTATTATTATAACTGTATTACTATAACTGTATTACTATAACTGTATTATTATAACTGTATTACTATAACTGTATTATTATAACTGTATTACTATAACTGTATTATTATAACTGTATTATATAACTGTATTATATAACTGTATTACTATAACTGTATTACTATAACTGTATTACTATAACTGTATTATTATAACTGTATTACTATAACTGTATTATTATAACTGTATTACTATAACTGTATTATTATAACTGTATTACTATAACTGTATTATTATAACTGTATTACTATAACTGTATTACTATAACTGTATTATTATAACTGTATTACTATAACCTGTATTACTATAACTGTATTATTATAACTGTATTACTATAACTGTATTATTATAACTGTATTACTATAACTGTATTACTAGAACTGTATTATTATAACTGTATTATTATAACTGTATTACTATAACTGTATTACTATAACTGTATTATTATAACTGTATTACTATAACTGTATACTATAACTGTATATATAACTGTATTATTATAACTGTATTACTATAACTGTATTATTATAACTGTATTACTATAACTGTATTATTATAACTGTATTACTATAACTGTATTACTATAACTGTATTATTATAACTGTATTATTATAACTGTATTACTATAACTGTATTACTTATAACTGTATTATTATAACTGTATTACTATAACTGTATTATTATAACTGTATTACTATAACTGTATTACTATAACTGTATTATTAACTGTATTACTATAACTGTATTACTATAACTGTATTATTATAACTGTATTATTATAACTGTATTACTATAACTGTATTATTATAACTGTATTACTATAACTGTATTATTATAACTGTATTATTATAACTGTATTACTATAACTGTATTATTATACTGTATTATATAACTGTATTACTATAACTGTATTACTTATTAACTGTTACTTATAACGGTATTATATAACTGTATTACTATAACTGTATTACTATAACTGTATTATTATAACTGTATTACTATAACTGTATTACTATAACTGTATTATTATAACTGTATTACTATAAACTGTATTATTATAACTGTATTATTATAACTGTATTACTATAACTGTATTATTATAACGTATTATTATAACTGTATTACTATAACTGTATTACTATAACTGTATTATATAACTGTACTATTAACTGTATTATTATAACTGTATTATTATAACTGTATTACTATAACTGTATTATTATAACTGTATTACTATAACTGTATTACTATAACTGTAATTATATAACGGTATTACTATAACTGTATTACTATAACTGTATTATTATAACTGTATTATTATAACTGTATTACTATAACTGTATTATTATAACTGTATTATTAACTGTATTATTATAACTGTATTACTATAACTGTATGACTATAACTGTATTATTATAACTGATATTACTATAACTGTAATTACTAAGAACTGATTATTATAAACTGTATACTATAACTGTATTACTATAACTGTATTACTATAACTGTATTACTATAACTGTATTACTATAACTGTATTATTATAACTGTATTACTATAACTGTATTATTATAACTGTATACTATAACTGTATTACTATAACTGTATTATTATAACTGTATTACTATAACTGTATTATTATAACTGTATTATTATAACTGTATTATCTATAACTGTATTATTATAACTGTATTACTATAACTGTATTATTATAACTGTATTATTATAACTGTATTACTATAACTGTATTATTATAACTGTATTATTATAACTGTATTACTATAACTGTATTATTATAAACTGTATTATATAACTGTATTACTATAACTGTATTATTATAACTGTATTATTATAACTGTATTACTATAACTGTATTATTATAACTGTATTATTATAACTGTATTACTATAACTGTATTACTTATAACTGTATTACTATAACTGTATTATTATAACTGTATTACTATAACTGTATTATTATACTGTATTACTATAACTGTATTATTATAACTGTATTATTATAACTGTATTATTATAACTGTATTATTATAACTGTATTATTATAACTGTATTACTATAACTGTATTACTATAACTGTATTATTATAACTGTATTATTATAACTGTATTATTATAACTGTATTATTATAACTGTATTACTATAACTGTATTACTATAACTGTATTATTATAACTGTATTATTATAACTGTATTACTATAACTGTATTACTATAACTGTATTACTATAACTGTATTATTATAACTGTATTACTATAACTGTATTACTATAACTGTATTATTATAACTGTATTACTTATAACTGTATTATTATAACTGTATTATTATAACTGTATTATTATAACTGTATTATTATAACTGTATTACTATAACTGTATTATTATAACTGTATTATATAACTGTATTACTATAACTGTATTATTATAACTGTATTACTATAACTGTATTATTATAACTGTATTATTATAACTGTATTACTATAACTGTATTATTATAACTGTATTATTATAACTGTATTACTATAACTGTATTATTATAACTGTATTACTATAACTGTATTATTATAACTGTATTACTATAACTGTATTATTATAACTGTATTACTATAACTGTATTATTATAACTGTATTATTATAACTGTATTATTATAACTGTATTATTATAACTGTATTATTATAACTGTATTATTATAACTGTATTATTATAACTGTACTACTATAACTGTATTATTATAACTGTACTACTATAACTGTATTATTATAACTGTATTATTATAACTGTATTACTATAACTGTATTATTATAACTGTATTATTATAACTGTATTATTATAACTGTACTACTATAACTGTATTATTATAACTGTATTATTATAACTGTATTATTATAACTGTACTACTATAACTGTATTATTATAACTGTACTACTATAACTGTATTATTATAACTGTATTATTATAACTGTATTATTATAACTGTATTATTATAACTGTACTACTATAACTGTATTACTATAACTGTATTATTATAACTGTATTATTATAACTGTATTATTATAACTGTATTACTATAACTGTATTACTATAACTGTATTACTTTAATAGAACATAAAGTATTCAACACCGCTGTGTAACAAAAACATTTGTCGTGGACTATTATCCCACAATGCATTGCAAAAAGTAGTGCACAATGGTCACCAAGAGCTAACTACAGTTATGCATTGTCAAACTCTTGTGCTGCACATGTATGCAGAGAGTTATACATCTTTATTTGTGATTCAGTGGATTATTTAGTTTTACCGATCATCAATTGTAATGTTTTCTAAATGTCTTAATCCTGTTTATTTATTAAACTGTGCAACACAACTAATGCTATGTTTATAATTAATGCTGTATATATACTGCACATTAACATTCATATTTATAGTTGTTAGTTATTGGTATATTTTGTTGTATAATACACATATTTCTTTACACACAATTTTTTTATTACATGTCGTCTTATATTATATATTATTTTATTGTAAAATGGAGCAACTGTTGTGTAACCCCCCCGGGGGTCAGTAAAGAATGTGTCTGAATAATACATAATGTGTATGAGACGAAGAAAACTCAAAACACACATTTCAAAGAATACACAAAGAAAGGAAACGGAAGCACGAAGCAGAGAAAACCCCGAAACATGAATACAACATGACACAGAGAAAACCCCGAAACATGAATACAACATGACGCAGAGAAAACCCCGAAACATGAATACAACATGACGCAGAGAAAACCCCGAAACATGAATACAACATGACGCAGAGAACACCCCGAAACATGAATACAACATGACGCAGAGAAAACCCCGAAACATGAATACAACATGACGCAGAGAACACCCCGAAACATGAATACAACATGACGCAGAGAAAACCCCGAAACATGAATACAACATGACGCAGAGAAAACCCCGAAACATGAATACAACATGACGCAGAGAACACCCCGAAACATGAATACAACATGACGCAGAGAACACCCCGAAACATGAATACAACATGACGCAGAGAACACCCCGAAACATGAATACAACATGACGCAGAGAACACCCCGAAACATGAATACAACATGACGCAGAGAAAACCCCGAAACATGAATACAACATGACGCAGAGAACACCCCGAAACATGAATACAACATGACGCAGAGAAAACCCCGAAACATGAATACAACATGACGCAGAGAAAACCCCGAAACATGAATACAACATGACGCAGAGAACACAAAGATCTCCGTCTCTATCAGAAGCTTCATTCTTCTGCTCGGCCGCTGGACTTCTGTTAAATATTGAAAACATTTTGCTGCTCCAGACTTTCCACTGCGGTTCCCGAACAAATCTGCGCTCTATTAAACTGTCGGTGACTTCACTGTGACCGGCCGGATCGGGTTCCCCAGCGCCGGCCCACCGCTCACACTCGGGTCACGCCGTGGTCACACAATCAAAGCCCCCCCACTGCACATGTGCAACTCTTGTTAGATAGGAAGAGACGTCTTCCACCGCAGAAGATCCCGCTGCCGTGCGTCTGAAGATGAAGTCTGTTCGTTGATACTTATCCACTTCATCCTGAACCGATATTCATGAAATGTGCTTTGTTATAAACGTGAAAACTTGAACATGATACGATGAAGACCAGCGTACCCGTCATGGGTGTGAAGATCCAGCGTTGGAGGCGGGGCCACGTTCATTCCTGTGAAAGTTGCTGAGTGGTGCATGAAGCCAAAGATGCTGCAACTTCTAAGTATAGAATGACCCGGATCGTTCGCCTCCAGGGGGCCAGAGAGCGTGTTCCTTAAGTCCCGCCTCCCAGTCTCCAGAAAAACACTCTGAATTCAGCTGTCAGCGCCTTCTAGAACCTTTAGGACTTGATGATTATAAGTGTTCGTACTGGGAAGTTGATTTACCTCAAAAACAAGTATACGCTGATGACACGTCTCTTTCTCGATGAGTCAACGAGAACGAGTCTTTTTTGAGCCCCATGGCGTCACGTGACTGACACGGCAGTTGTAATTCCACAGTTTGGGAGGCTTGGTACACGTACATCCCGCCTGGCCCCAACTTCTTCTTCTGTGGTGGTTGCGTTTCTTCACCGCCCCCTACTGGGCTGTTCACATCTGGATGATGTGTGAGATCAGATGCCTGAAGGTTCATCACAGTATCTCACCTGGAACTATGGTCGTGTGGATGAAACTGGTTTCCCTGAATATCGATACCCAACTGTAAAATGCACCACGTGGCCAAAAGTATGTGGACGCCCCAAATCTGACTTACTTGACTCCGAAGCGATCCATGAACATGATGTGGTTTCTAAACGTCCGGTTGATGTCCAGGTCGATCTGTTTGATCTCAGCCGAGTACAGTCTGGCCTGCTCCTTCATGTTCTGAGACAAAGGGATGAAAGGAAAGAATAAATAAACCTCATTACAGATACAGATTTAAGACTCCAGCTATTAGTCACATCCTCCATCTGATCTTTTATGCCCAGAGACGACACTCCCTTCACAAGCTTCCTGCAGGCTGGATGACATCATCGGCGCACACACCTCATATTTGCCCTCGTTTTCCTTCTTCGCCCGCTCCACGTCCAGCATCAGCCCCCAGGCCCGACCTCTGAGCTGCAGGGGGATGCCCTTGTACACCCGTTTCATCATCTGACCGCAGAGAGCGGAGGAAACATAAACACTGGGTGAATAAAAAATAAAAAGCCAGAAGGTTTGGAGAGCTGGAGCCGTGAAGCGTGAGTCACCGGAAAGTTTGACCGCCAACGGCGATATTCACAAGAACAAAGGAAAGGAGTGAGCATACAGACTAACAGGTGTGTGTGTGTGTGTGTGTGTGTGTGTGTGTGTGTGTGTGTGTGTGTGTGTGTGGAAATGTTTCCTTTAAATACTTTTAATGCTCAAATTAGAACTTAACATTTTATTGAGTGCCGTTAGTCGCTGTTTCCATCCGGACATCTCAGCAGGATTTAAAACATGAGTTTCTCTTCGTCTCTTTGTGCGAGCAGAACACAGTTTCAGTTGGTTCTCCACAGAGCGCCCCAGAGGGTGAGCGTGTTTCTCTGAAGTAGTGCCAGGTCATATTACGCAGCAACATGGCGGACGACGTTACTCTGATGATCTCTGAGTAATAAAATACAACACAACACATAAAGCTCATCGACACATCGACGTCAGATGAACGACTTCCCAACTCGGGAAACGGGACGATCCGAGGAGCACCTGAACGCACCACCGGCCATTTTGGATCTCTGTGTCGCTAAAAGCAACCGATCCACAAACGTGTTCTGTGAGGTGACAGTGACCTTTGACCCCCAAAGTTGAATCACTTGATCCTTAAGTGTAAGTGGACGTTTGTATCAGATGTGAAGAGGTTCCCTCGACACGGACAACCCGAAAAAACGATAACATTTAAGAGATAAGAAGAGACATTTGAGCGTACTGTAAGTTTAAAAAGTGTGTCGTCTAGTTTCATATTTAAGCCGTGACGTTAGCATCCAGTAAACTGTAATTGGACTTGGACAGCTGCGGTGACCGAACCAGACTCCACTTTACATACTTGTCAGTAATTATGTGAACTCTGCAGCAGGAAATGAACATAATGGCGTTTGCTCTGGTATGTGTGGGCTGTTCTCACCCTGTCACTGTTCTTGTATTTGTCCCACTTCTTCACCATCTTCAGCCACTTCTCCGCCCTGTCGATGTCCAGCTGCTTCCTCTGTGAGGGACACAGCAGCCGGTGAACACACACACATCTGTGTTCCTACTGTAAGAGCGGCTCACACATTTCCTTCTTTACCTTTTCCTCGTGTGCAGTCGGGGCCGGCAGCTCGTCCTCACTAGAACAAAACAAACGGCCAGAGATTCACAGTAAATCTCAGTAAAGCTGCGTGCGGCGCGAAGACCATAAACAGGACGGACTTACTGCATGAAGCCCAAGCGGTCGATGACTTTGTAGATGCTGTAGTCAGCATCTTCCCAGGGGTCGATCTCCACCCCCGCCTGCCTGCCCTGCACGCACGCACGCACACACACACACACACACACACACACACACACACACACACACACACACACACACACACACACACATACACACACACACATTTAGGAGGATGAAAACAGAACACAAGATGATATTGATATTATTAAACAGAATAAATCTTTAATATTTGAGGCTATTGATTTTTTTAGTTAGTTATTTTGCATTTTATTATCTGAGATCAGTTTCCAGAAATATATAATCTTATGTTTTCAAAGCCTCACATGTATCAAAATATTTTTATACAACATAAAATAATTGTATTATTTTTAGTGATTTATTTCCTTCATGAGTGGAAATGAAAGATTAGAGACTGAATACAACACAGAACTTATGTTCCAGCCATGTACTGGATGTTTCTGGGTCAATATGTTGAAATCACCTCCAGCTACGAGCCGACTGTCGTTGTTCTACGTCAAACTTACGCCCTTAAATGTGCCGGCAAGACAAACCTCTTACTGTGCGGACCCTGGGAACTTAAGAATCAAGATGCTTTAGAGCAATCTTGTCATGAACTGTAGTGTAATTGTTGTTGTTAAAAGTGAAAGTGCACATTATATATATATATATATATATATTATGTAATATATATATATATATATATATATATATATTATGTAATATATATATATATATATATATATATATATATATATATATATATATATATATATTACATAATATATATATATATATATATATATCTGGACCAAAGAAGTGGAGCAACCCATGATGCACCTGCCTGTGCACGCTCGTACACTTTCAATACATTTATACAGTCTGATAAAAGGTGCACGCACGCGCACACACACACACACACACACACACACACACACACACACACACACACACACACTAAAAGGTTTAAACCCAAACATGCGCTCAGAATCTGCATTAATCAGCACACAGTAGGAGTAAAGTTTGTATCATCCATTTAGATTATAATCTTGTCGCAGTGTTGACATAACAGAGCAGGAGCTAATCCGCAGACGAGGCTTCTCCCTGAGCTCTGAACAACAGCGCTGCTGCGGGTCGGCTGCCTTCCAGACATGCAGCCAATCAGCATCCTGCTCTCAGCGAGGGGGGGGGGCTGTTCGTGGTCGAGTGATGTCAGTGTCATGAAAGTGAGAGGACTAAAAACACTTCCTCTCTGAGGGTGTGTGGAGCAGCAGAAACACAACTCCATAAATGAAATCATTTTAAATGACACAGAACTTTATTTCTTTTAGAATCCTGATATTAATAATAGAAGTTGCAAGTTTGACATTTCTTTTAGTTTCCAAAGTGTTTAATCAGCAGTGAGTTATTTATAGTAGTTCATTTGTTTATAGATTATTATTATTATAATGTTTCTGCAGAAAGGAAACATTTCCAGGATCAGTAATAAACCTTCTAGATCATAACTTCTCCAGGTTTGACAGCATTAATAATAATAATAATAATAATAATAATAATAATAATAATAATAATAATAATAATAATAATAATACATTTTATTCAGGTGCAAACATTTAAGAAAATGTGGCTTTTGTTCAAATGTTTTGTAGAAGAAGTTTTACTATGTTAAAGTGAAACGTATGAGCACCGGTGTAAACATTTCAAACTACACACAGCTTTGATGTCTTATACGAAGGATGCATATTATTATATTACTTTGTAGAACATCACTCGATCAGCAATAACTGAAGAAATGTGTTTTAAGCAACTATTCTTCATTTTAAAGGCTAAGATTTAACTTTATTTAAGAATGAATTCCTTTATTATGCATTTGTTCAATCTGAGCAGGACAGACGTACAGTTTGAATCTGTTTCACTGTCGTGACCGTCGACTGTAGTCTCTCGTGGACCCGTGTGCATCTGTGGCAGATCTTTACCCAGAGTTCTCCTGGGATACACAGTGTGGTGTGGGCTTGATCTTTGTCCAGCCCTGCTCCTCCTCGCTGCTCTGTCAGTACATGTGGCCGGAAAAACACAGAAATCAGGACGTCCGGGCCTCCAGCCAGCCCCCGGAGGTCGCTGTCAAGTCCATCGCTGCACAGTGTGTCACAGCTGTTGCTATGGCTAGACAGACCCCCCCAAGCTGTGGAGCTATATTTAACCTCTGGCTGCCACCATCTCCATTCCCCAAGTTCATCTCTGCATCAGCACGTTCCGCACTCTGAGCTCTGAGATGCTCATCCAGGCTTTTATTTTGAAAGTTGCGAACATTTGTTTCTGTCCTGCAGTTCATTTTCTATTATGTGTTTGTACTTATATCCACTGGAGCTGCAACAATAAGTTCATCGTTTCACAAGTTCATTCGTCATTTTTAATGCAAAAATGTCTTAAATGATGTTTTCAGCCTCTGAAATCTGGAGATTTGCTGCTTTTCTCTGTTTTATATCAAATGAAAGTGACAAAACAAGACATTTAAAGACCTCATGTTGGACTTCAGAGGCTGCAGGATTATGGGATGTTGGCGGCGTTACACACCGGAGACAGAGCTGCGTTTGCACACCACGTTTTGCTTTTCATGCCTGTTTTTAATGTCAGTTTCAGTTTCAGTCAGATTCTGGTCATCATGCTCCATCAAACATATTATTATTACACAACGTGTTATTAATGCCCCCACACCCGCCCACACACACATCTACAGTGCGTTGTCCTCCACACATGCAGAAAAGCACCGCACACACAAACCACACATTTCAATGTACGCTCTCGTCCTTCTCTGTGCGTCTTTTAAACACAGAATCGAGCGAGTGTGAACTCGTCCTCCTACAGAATAATAACACATCTTTACGTGAGGCACACTCAACATACACAACACTGAGGAACACAAGGAAACATGTTGCACGCCATCAGCTAACGAGAGCTGAATATATAAACATGAGTTCTGGTTTGAATGTAATCTGATTACATGATCCATCTGCAGCTAAACAGCGTTTCTGTGTTGGACTCACAAACTCACCGTAGCATATTTCAAGATGATATCAGCACGTTCTTCTGCGATTAGAGTCTCAATGTCTTTCTTCATGTCAATATCTGCAGAGAGGAAACACAGAAGTGTGTGAGCTGCAGAACAACAACTCAAGAAGAAAGAACACAGCTGATGGATGTGGGCGACAGGATGAGCTGGCACTGAAGCACACTTTGCATGTAATGACTTCATCACTTTGGGAACAGAGTTATTAAGAGCTGTTTGCATAATGCAGTTTATATGTTTTATTAAAATGCACGTAAGATATCTTTGCATTAAACAAAGTTGCAGAATATAAAAATAAACAGATTTCTTTTTATCTGCAGAAAGCTCAAAATCAAAACATGACAAAGTGAAGTCAGTGCACAGAAGAGTTTTCATCACGATCAACTGCGATATTGACGTTTAAAAAGCTCCTTAATATTCTGAAGAAGAGTTCAGGTGAAGCATGAACCTGGTTTTAAGTCTGGTTTTGTTTTCACTCACTGTGAATAAGAAGCAGTTTAATGTTGACGCACGTTAGCAAGAATAAACATGTTTATTTAAATGTGAAAGTGCAATAAAGATATTTTGAGGGAGGTGTGCGGCTACATTTTTACAAACTAGAAGTATAAAACACAAACACAAACACAAACTATAATTCCTGTTCGCATCCTCGAGTCGCACATTTCCTCTAAAGAAACATTTCTGATGTTTTCATGACTAATTTAGAAAAGAAGTTCGTCCTATAAAACATAAGTTACTGATCTAAGGCTTCTTGAAGACAGTGTGTTGCCAGTGAGTGACGTGCAAACCACCAATCATAATCCTGCAGAAGAAAAACAAAGAAAAGGAAGAAGTTTGTTTGTATTTCTTCATATCGCAATATATATCACGATGTCCCGTAACACGCAGCCTTAGTTCATTTGTAATAATACATTTTGACATTATGTTTAATATGTTACGAGCAGTTGGTAAAGACTAAAAGGGGCTAAAAGGGCAGTAAGTGAAATACAAGTCAGAACTCCTTTGTAGCAGCTACATACATGAAGCTGAGATATATTTAATTATAGTTGTGCTGTGAATGTTCAATGTTTTATTCATGTGGAGCTGTTGAATAATTCACGGTGCAGCAGCCGTGTTTTATCAAAACTGTTTAATTATAGCGCACCACTAAATGTTAAGGACCGTTAGCATAGCTAGCATAGTTTAAGCTTGTTTCTATTAAATTACACTTATTATCTACATAAATTGGGATTATTTAGCATAGTTCTGAGTGTGTACCTTAGATAGATAGATAACCTTTATTTAATAATATTTTAAATGTCCCAACTCCAATTTACTAATTAACTATAAATAATATGTTTAATATTTCCCAAACGTGGAAACGTTGTTTAAATCAAAACTTTACTTTGTCTCACAAAAGCTTTGCAGGACTAATGATGCACTCATGTGGTGTCGGAATAATCGGAGAAATGTGTTTCCAACTGGGAAAACTCACGTGAACAACGGAAATGTTGATACACGACTTGTTTTGACATCATATTACTCAGAAACAATATAAAACACAAAGGAAACTAACCGTACACAATATGAAGCCATGAAATTATAATCCTAGTGCAATAAATAATGAAAGTAAACGTTTTGGAAAGAAACATTTTATTAATATACGTGTTGCATATTCATTTATTGCTCATGTAATTCGTAATGTGGTATTAATTAGGTTTCTGTCCACTGCAGAGTGACCAAGAATAGTTAGAACAGTTATTTGGTAGCATTAAACCTGATAACAAGTCAGGTGAAACTATATTTTTGTATATAATATAAATATAATATAAACAGCAACAACACATCTTCTCTGAAGCGTCCATGTTGTTTCCACACTTAAAACTCATGAACACACCAAAGAACGACTTCCCAACACGGGAAATGGGACCGAGGAGCACCTGAACGCACCACAGACGTTTTTTAAACAGCATTTGGTCGTTGCTTCACGAGTGGGCAGCGTCGTTTGTCCTGCAACGATCAGCCTGCCGACTTCACGTCCAGCAGCTTCCTGCAGGACTCCTGCCTCACAGCAACACTGAGGGAAACAACTTCCATCCATTCACATTTAAAAGTCATTTTTCATGCAAAAATGTCAGAAAAAGCCATTTTCAGCCTCTGAAATATGGAGATGTCCTGCATATTAAAGTGAATACTTTGGGTTTTGGACATTTTATTCACCAAAAACTATTAATGTAGAAAATAATCGTCAAATTAATTGATAATGAAATCGAACCAGGACATGTTTCCACAAGATCAAATTCTGGCAATATATAAAACACAGGTCGTAGAAGTACCAGCACACCTGACGTGACATGGTGGAAACCATAACAATCCCAGCCGGATTGCTGCTAAATCGTCCCCAAACAAAGAGGCGCGGGGATTAACGCCGCTGCATCTACACGCTCTGTCCGGATCAATACCGAGGGCAGCACCCGGAGAGGTAACACGCAAAGCATCTGGATTAGGAATATCTCCAAAGCGGGATTATGCAACGAAAGGTCTGTTGTTCCCTAAACTGGAACAAAGAGGAACAAAGGGCTGTGAGGTCCAGACCAGCAGACAGCAGGGTCTCCGCTCTGAAGCGACGGGTTCATCCAGAACATCCATGCTCCGTCATCCAAAGGCCGAGAATCCAACAGATTATCGTCATCCAGCAGTGAAGACGTTTGTTGGTTTAATAGTCGATAACTCAACTAAAAGTTTCTCTTTGTGGATCTGTGGCGATGATTTGCACCAATACTCAAACTTTATTAATCAACACTGAGATGCTTCTTCTTCAATGGCAGGAATAGTTGCTTGTTGAATAAATCTTTTATTTAAATATATAATCATTTTTTTTATTAATCAATGCAGGTCATATAATGTACAATTAAGTAAATATTTAGGGTATTTATCAGGCAGGACATTTGGCCAAACAGAGCTCAACTCTTACTTTTAAAAGTGGCTGAAACTATAAATATGGCTGACATTTTATATTTCAATAATTAAGATACTATGTATTTATATTTCATCTTAATAATGAAACTGTCTGTTTACATGTCCACTCCATATCCATGTTTATCTCATGTTCTTTAAGTGAATATACGTCTGTGAAGTAAAGAAAAATATATATAGTGACTGTAACAGCAATATGTTAATGTCACTTATGCAACAAATATTTAAAATAATATGTATTATATATATATATAACAAATATTAAAAATAATATTATATATATATTTATTATATATGTATATATATTATATGTATATATATTATATGTCAATCTGTATATATATAATAAATATATGTATATAATATTATTCCTATTTTTTATACGTTATAAACTGGTTGCCATCATTGGTTGTGAATTCATCACAACGGTTATAAGCAATCCTAATAAAAATAATCCGTCACATTGTACAAAATCAGTTTTGTGGCATGATGGCAGATTGTGATATGAATATTTGACTCGTATCATAGAAAATAATTCTTTGGTTCATCAGTTTGATCAGAAACAGACTGTGTGTCTGAATGTTGGTTAACCAGGTTGAATAATTCAGTAAAGATGGTCAGTGACACAGTTATGATGATATTATTTACACAGCAGATATTTTCTGTTTCACCGCCGAAAATTCTTAAATGAACCTTTCAGTCAAAGTAAAAGTCAGAAAACAGAGAAATCAAAGCGACGTCTTCAAATGTCTCGTTTTCAGTTTACGGAGAAATAAAATCATCACATCTGAGAAGCTGCAACAACAAGTTATTATAAATTATATCAACTGTAGAAATGGTTCAGAATCTTCACAGAAAGTCTAATTCTCTCTCAGTCTTTATCAGACGAGGGACAGGGGGACGGGGGACGGGGGACGGGGGAATATAGGGTTTTATCTCGTGATATAAAAACTCTCAAGATAAGTTGATTGTGGTGAATTTCCATAATCGTGATAATCGTGAATATCCACACGCGTGACGGGAAAAGCTGTCGAGCTCACAGTCATGGTGGAGTAAGACTATTTATCCTTCATTTATGATTACCTTTTATACGATAGTTTTTCACAATAAAAGATCCCATCTGTGATGCAATAAAAGACGTTTGTACGGTGAAATGATTCCCGTACGTTTCAGTGACATTTTAAGCATATTGTCGTTAAACAGGAGCAACACGAACAAAACAAGCCGCTCGACTGTGAATGTCATTAATGATTATTTAAATCATTCCACCTCTGCTTCATCTTTTGTTGTTGTTAATCGACAGCAGTTATTTTCATCATCGATTATCTAGTTTAATCAATTTGTGTATAAAATGTCAGAAAATAGTGAAAAATGTCTTTAAACGTCTTTAAACATCTTGTTTAGTCACAAACAGAGAAAAGCAGGAAATCTACATATGAGTCTGAAAACAACATTTAAAGACATTTCTGCATGAAACATTCATGAACGATTAACTTATTGTTGCAGACTTAGTGTGCATAAACACATAATAGAAAAGACAATATACATCGATATAATATCGATGTATTGGCCAGTCCTGTGCAGGACAGAAACAAAGGTTATCACATTTCAAAATAAAAGCCTGGACGACATGAACTTGGAGAATGGAGACGGTGGCAGCCAGAGGTTGAATATTCTGCAGCTCCGTACCGCCGTCTTTGAGAGGCTGGAAACAGCGTTCTGACATTTATGCATGAAAAAATACTTTAACGATCAAAACAGTTTGTGATTCGATTATTCGACCAGGTGTGTCAGCAGTGATCCCGTCAGTGTTCATCTAATGAGGGACAGAAACAAACTTGAGGAATGTACTTTTCATCCATAATGTTTCATGTCCCTCTGTAACTGTGGAGAGTTTTGTGCACCATGATGGTCTAAATGTTGTTTTTCTGAGAAGTTTGGATCCTGAGATATTCACACACTCTAAAATACTATATTTAAATTCATGCAAGCTAAGATGTAATGCATCATTAATGTGGGGAAACGGAATAAAGTGAAATCCAACAGTGATGCAGATCAGCTGCATGTAGAAGTGGAGCATGTCGTAGTTACAGAAGCTCTAAATATGAGCCGTCATCTGAGGCATATGGCAGCGGCTGCATGTGGTCAGCGCACTAAATCACAGAGCAGCTCTGGCTGCAGTCCCAGGAACAGGGTGGAGGCCCACGCTGGGGGAGAGCAGGGACACTTCACTCCACCTGACTGACGGACAGTTTCCTCTGCTTCAGGTACTGAGGACGCTGTGTTTCATGTAGGAACTAAACGTCACTACAACTACACCGCAGGGTGGAGGAGGGGTTACTGCTGAAGGTTGAAGAAACATGGACATCACTGGTAGAGTTGGCTGCTCAGCTGCACCAGTACTTTACATTTCTACAAGTTATAGTTATAACTATATATATATATATATATATATATATATATATATATATATATATATATATAATATATATATATATAGTTAGAAATATATATATAGTTATATTTACTCCAGGATGCTGATTTATTAAACATCATGCGATGTTAAATTAAAGCGCGTTAAAGGAAAATTAAGTAGGGCTGCAAGTTACAGCTCAGGCTAACGGCTAATGGCTAACAGCTAACAGCTAACGGCTAACAGCTAACGGCTAACGTTTGTCAGCTTGTTTCTCTGAGAACTTAAGATCCAGACGTTCAGGACTAAAATCCTTCATCCTTCAAATACAGAGTTAAAAACACCAGGATGTACAAAGTGTCTTAAAACTGGATAAACAGTCAGAAGATTATTTAACAATAAGTTTATTATTTATACACTTACTTATTAGTCCTGAAAAGACTTGAGACGCGTCTGAATGACTTAACTTAACTTCAGTCTTTGTTCCAAACCACCAAATTCTAAAACACAGGACTGGAATCTGCAGTATTTTTACCACAATAACAACATTATTGATATTTATTATAGAGCTGAAACAATTAGTTGATGATTTAATTGACCGACTGACAGAGACATAATTGGTTCCAGATTTTTAAATGTGAATATTATTTGGTTTTCATATAACAATAAACTGAATATGTTCGGGGTCACCAGGGATCATGGGACCTGGGATCTCGATTACATTTCTTAACACAAGTAAAACCCTGTTTTTGTTATTATAATTCATTCATAACAACAAAATAGCTCTAAATCTATTTGTGTCCAATACTTTAATTAGCTTAATTAATACTTAATTAAATACAATTTTAATATTGACAGAGACCTTTATTGTGTTAGGTCCACTATATTATGTTTTATTTGCACCCACAGAAAACATGTAAATATGAGCTTTCTACTGACTTTTATTATTAATATTAATAAAATAAACCGAGCCTGCCTGACTATTAGTCGACTAGTTAAAAAAATTAAAATAAAATGATGCTGAATTACGTATTTCCAAGAACCTTATGAGCAGATCTCCTGTAAACACAAATAGTACTTTTGCATGTTTATTGCATTATATGATGTCTCGACTAAATGGTCGTACAGCCCAACATGTGGACTCTGCTGCTGTAAATTGATTTAGTTGTTGTTAGAAATAGTGAGAATAACTTGAGTGTTTCTGCAGCAGCTCCCTGCAGGCCTGAGATGCCTTCACTGCCCGTCAGAGGGACGTACAGCCGGGCAGTGGTGGCTGGAGGATGCTCGTCCATCCTACACACACATTTCCCTGACATTAGATCTTATCGACCCCTCAAAGTGTCTTTTCCTGATGGTAAACAAACCCCCAGTCTGCGGTGAGTCACAATGATTGCAGACGGCGCTCCAGCCTCACGCGAGCTCCTTTTTATTCTAATGAGAATAATAAACAAAAGCAGGAATACATCTGAATAAATGAGTTTAATTACCGTGTTTTTGGGTGTATTTCTGCGCTATCCGTGGAGTAACACAGCTCCGGCTCCGCTGGGCATTCTCCGGTGAAAGTGCAGCTCCAGCAGAACGAACCACCGGGCTGACAACAATAGCCTCGCTCCGTCAATCCATATGTTACAAACACACACACACACACACACACACACACACACACACACACACACACACACACACACACACACAAACACGCGCACACACACACACGCGCACACACACACACACACACACACACACACACACACACACACACACAGTAGAAGACGCGCGGACAGAGAAAGCTCCGGGTCCAGGATACGAGCAGCAGCGACGGAGACGCACTGAGCAGGCGCCGCAGCGTGGCACCAGTCAGCTGTATGGGAGCTGGAAGATCCGGCCTGAAAGAACGGGGCTCCGCCCCCTCCCCCCCCCCACGACCGTCACAGAAACCCAGCTGAGCAGGGCTCTCCTCTGCTGCCCCCTGCTGGAGAGATACGCGCAGTGCCGCTCACACACACACACACACACACACACACACATTTATTTATTTCCTTATAATAATAAATGAAATATTTTGCAGAAACTAAACTTGTTGAAGTTTTTTAAACTAGAAGCTGAAATGTTTTCAGACGTGGAGCAGCTTCTAACTGAGGCTCCATTTAAGAGAGGAAACAGAGTTCAGTGCTCCTCAGCACTGAACTCTGGATTCTTAAAGTATTCACGTGACATCACACTGGATCCAAACACAGCACACACACGGCTGTTATTATCTGAGGGGGGCAGAAAAGCAACATTCATGAGTCAACGTACAGTCTTATTCTCATCACACAGACAGATTCACTGACTGTGTCTTCAGGTGCTGAGTAGAGAGAGTCTGACTGGACGTAGTTACTGGGAGGTGGAGCGAGAGAGTTCATGTAGCAGTCGCATACAAGAACATCAGCAGAGCAGGGGGGGGTGTAGATTTGGATACAATGATAAATCCTGGGCGTTACATTGTAACAATAAGTTATACATTTTATCACAACAAAGTCCACACTCCTGTCTCAGGTCGTCCGTCCTCCAGACTCGGAGTGTACCTGGATCACAGAGCAGGTGTTCTGTCCTTCTACAGCGTCTCTGACACCATGACTCTCCTGCACAGAGTCCACCACACATTCTCTCAGCCGCTCTACGCTGGAGTTACTTTATATTCTTCTGGATCCACTGCTGAGTTCTGTCAACTCAAGTACACAGAAGTCACTGACCTTTGTCCTTCAGTCCTTTTCTCTGAGTGTGTAACTGACTGGGGACATGTTTTATGGATATTTCCCTTTATATTCAACACATAACAACAAGAGTAGAACAGCTGATCAACTGCACATCAACACAAACTGCAGGAGGTTTGTGTCAAACCATGAATTATGGTTATTTCCTTGGTGTGACATCACACATCACTTTCACTCTTGTGGTAAATGAACTGCATTTAAGAAGCTGTTTACAACATGTCAGAGGAGAGCACACACACACACACACACACACACACACACACACACACACACACTGTCGTCACGGTGACTCGTGATGCTGTGAGGTTGGTACATGTTGTATGATGTAACGCTGTCACTGACGTAATGATGTCTTATCATCTCATATTTGTTGTTTCTCACGTTTGAATGATGATTATTTCGTTTATTATTGTTTAGTTTAGATTATGAAGTTATCTGCACGGCTTGAACTCTCATTAAAGAGAAATGTGTGAAGTTTAAGGTTAAAAGAAAGTCAATTAATTCAGTTACAGTTAAATTCATCTGATGAAAAGTGAACATTTACCAAATGTTGTTATTCTGCCTTCAACTCACAATAAACTCAATAAAGTCTCGAAGTGTCAACTTCAGTGACTGCAGGAGCAGTACAAGTACCACCATACTTTACAATAGTAGTACTGTAATGAAGTACCACCATACTTTACTATAGTAGTACTTTAATGAAGTACCACCATACTTTACTTTAGTAGTACTGTAATGAAGTACCACCATACTTTACTATAGTAGTACTGTAATGAAGTACCACCATACTTTACTATAGTAGTACTGTAATGAAGTACCACCATACTTTACAATAGTAGTACTGTAATGAAGTACCACCATACTTTACTATAGTAGTACTGTAATGAAGTACCACCATACTTTACTTTAGTAGTACTGTAATGAAGTACCACCATACTTTACTATAGTAGTACTGTAATGAAGTACCACCATACTTTACTTTAGTAGTACTGTAATGAAGTACCACCATACTTTACTATAGTAGTACTTTAATGAAGTACCACCATACATTACTTTAGTAGTACTGTAATGAAGTACCACCATACTTTACTATAGTAGTACTTTAATGAAGTACCACCATACTTTACTTTAGTAGTACTGTAATGAAGTACCACCATACTTTACTATAGTAGTACTGTAATGAAGTACCACCATACTTTACTATAGTAGTACTGTAATGAAGTACCACCATACTTTACTTTAGTAGTACTGTAATGAAGTACCACCATACTTTACTTTAGTAGTACTGTAATGAAGTACCACCATACTTTACTATAGTAGTACTTTAATGAAGTACCACCATACTTTACTTTAGTAGTACTGTAATGAAGTACCACCATACTTTACTATAGTAGTACTGTAATGAAGTACCACCATACTTTACTATAGTAGTACTGTAATGAAGTACCACCATACTTTACAATAGTAGTACTGTAATGAAGTACCACCATACTTTACTATAGTAGTACTGTAATGAAGTACCACCATACTTTACTATAGTAGTACTGTAATGAAGTACCACCATACTTTACTATAGTAGTACTGTAATGAAGTACCACCATACTTTACTTAGTAGTACTGTAATGAAGTACCACCATACTTTACTATAGTAGTACTGTAATGAAGTACCACCATACTTTACTTTAGTAGTACTGTAATGAAGTACCACCATACTTTACTTTAGTAGTACTGTAATGAAGTACCACCATACTTTACTTAGTAGTACTGTAATGAAGTACCACCATACTTTACTTTAGTAGTACTGTAATGAAGTAACACCATACTTTACTTTAGTAGTACTGTAATGAAGTACCACCATACTTTACTATAGTAGTACTGTAATGAAGTACCACCATACTTTACTATTAGTAGTACTGTAATGAAGTACCACCATACTTTACTATAGTAGTACTGTAATGAAGTACCACCATACTTTACACTTAGTAGTACTGTAATGAAGTACCACCATACTTTACTTTACTAGTGCTGTAATGAAGTACCACCATACTTTACTTTAGTAGTACTGTAATGAAGTACCACCATACTTTACTATAGTAGTACTGTAATGAAGTACCACCATACTTTACTATAGTAGTACTGTAATGAAGTACCACCATACTTTACTATAGTAGTACTGTAATGAAGTACCACCATACTTTACTTTAGTAGTACTGTAATGAAGTAACACCATACTTTACTATAGTAGTACTGTAATGAAGTACCACCATACTTTACTATACTAGTACTGTAATGAAGTACCACCATACTTTACTTTAGTAGTGCTGTAATGAAGTACCACCATACTTTACTATAGTAGTACTTTAATGAAGTACCACCATACTTTACTTTAGTAGTACTGTAATGAAGTACCACCATACTTTACTATAGTAGTGCTGTAATGAAGTAACACCATACTTTACTATAGTAGTACTGTAATGAAGTACCACCATACTTTACTTTACTAGTGCTGTAATGAAGTACCACCATACTTTACTTTAGTAGTACTGTAATGAAGTACCACCATACTTTACTTTAGTAGTACTGTAATGAAGTACCACCATACTTTACTATAGTAGTACTGTAATGAAGTACCACCATACTTTACTTTAGTAGTACTGTAATGAAGTACCACCATACTTTACTTTAGTAGTACTGTAATGAAGTACCACCATACTTTACTATAGTAGTACTGTAATGAAGTACCACCATACTTTACTTTAGTAGTACTGTAATGAAGTACCACCATACTTTACTTTAGTAGTACTGTAATGAAGTACCACCATACTTTACTTTAGTAGTACTGTAATGAAGTACCACCAGACTTTACTTTAGTAGTACTGTAATGAAGTACCACCATACTTTACTTTAGTAGTACTGTAATGAAGTACCACCATACTTTACTTTAGTAGTGCTGTAATGAAGTACCACCAGACTTTACTTTAGTAGTACTGTAATGAAGTACCACCATACTTTACTTTAGTAGTACTGTAATGAAGTACCACCATACTTTACTTTAGTAGTACTGTAATGAAGTACCACCAGACTTTACTTTAGTAGTGCTGTAATGAAGTACCACCAGACTTTACTTTAGTAGTGCTGTAATGAAGTACCACCATACTTTACTTTAGTAGTGCTGTAATGAAGTACCACCATACTTTACTTTAGTAGTACTGTAATGAAGTACCACCAGACTTTACTTTAGTAGTACTGTAATGAAGTACCACCAGACTTTACTTTAGTAGTACTGTAATGAAGTACCACCATACTTTACTTTAGAAGTGCTGTAATGAAGTACCACCAGACTTTACTTTAGTAGTGCTGTGATGAAGTACCACCATACTTTACTATAGTAGTGCTGTAATGAAGTACCACCAGACTTTACTTTAGTAGCACTGTGATGAAGTACCACCATACTTTACTTTAGTAGTGCTGTAATGAAGTAACACCATACTTTACTATAGTAGTGCTGTAATGAAGTACCACCATACTTTACTATAGTAGTGCTGTAATGAAGTACCACCATACTTTACTATAGTAGTGCTGTAATGAAGTACCACCAGACTTTACTTTAGTAGCGCTGTGATGAAGTACCACCATACTTTACTTTAGTAGTACTGTAATGAAGTACCACCATACTTTACTTTAGTAGTGCTGTAATGAAGTACCACCAGACTTTACTTTAGTAGTGCTGTAATGAAGTACCACCATACTTTACTATAGTAGTACTGTAATGAAGTACCACCATACTTTACTATAGTAGTGCTGTAATGAAGTACCACCATACTTTACTATAGTAGTGCTGTAATGAAGTACCACCATACTTTACTATAGTAGTGCTGTAATGAAGTACCACCATACTTTACTTTAGTAGTGCTGTAATGAAGTACCACCATACTTTACTTTAGTAGTACTGTAATGAAGTAACACCATACTTTACTATAGTAGTGCTGTAATGAAGTACCACCATACTTTACTTTAGTAGTACTGTAATGAAGTACCACCATACTTTACTTTAGTAGTGCTGTAATGAAGTACCACCATACTTTACTTTAGTAGTACTGTAATGAAGTACCACCATACTTTACTATAGTAGTACTGTAATGAAGTACCACCAGACTTTACTATAGTAGTACTGTAATGAAGTACCACCATACTTTACTTTAGTAGTACTGTAATGAAGTACCACCATACTTTACTTTAGTAGTATTGTAATGAAGTACCACCATACTTTACTATAGTAGTACTGTAATGAAGTAACATCATACTTTACTATAGTAGTACTGTAATGAAGTACCACCATACTTTACTTTAGTAGTATTGTAATGAAGTACCACCATACTTTACTATAGTAGTACTGTAATGAAGTAACACCATACTTTACTATAGTAGTACTGTAATGAAGTACCACCATACTTTACTTTAGTAGCACTGTAATGAAGTACCACCATACTTTACTTTAGTAGCGTTGTAATGAAGTACCACCATACTTTACTTTAGTAGCACTGTAATGAAGTACCACCATACTTCACTTTAGTAGTGCTGTAATGAAGTACCACCATACTTTACTTTAGTAGTGCTGTAATGAAGTACCACCATACTTTACTATAGTAGTACTGTAATGAAGTACCACCATACTTTACTATAGTAGTACTGTAATGAAGTACCACCATACTTCACTTTAGTAGTGCTGTAATGAAGTACCACCATACTTTACTTTAGTAGTACTGTAATGAAGTACCACCAGACTTTACTTTAGTAGTGCTGTAATGAAGTACCACCAGACTTTACTTTAGTAGTGCTGTAATGAAGTACCACCAGACTTTACTTTAGTAGTACTATAATGAAGTACCACGCTGTAGTATTTGTACCTGTAATGAAGTACCACGCTGTAGTATTTGCACTTGTAATGAAGTACCACGTTGTAGTATTTTTACTTGTAATGAAGTAGCACGCTAGTATTTTTACTTGTAATGAAGTACCACGCTGTAGTATTTGCACTTGTAATGAAGTACCACGCTGTAGTATTTCTACTTGTAATGAAGTACCACGCTAGTATTTTTACTTGTAATGAAGTACCACGCTGTAGTATTTGCACTTGTAATGAAGTACCACGCTGTAGTATTTCTACTTGTAATGAAGTACCACGCTGTAGTATTTCTACTTGTAATGAAGTACCACGCTGTAGTATTTGTACTTGTAATGAAGTACCACGCTGTAGTATTTGCACTTGTAATGAAGTACCACGCTGTAGTATTTGTACCTGTAATGAAGTACCACGCTGTAGTATTTGTACCTGTAATGAAGTACCACGCTGTAGTATTTCTACTTGTAATGAAGTACCACGCTGTAGTATTTGTACCTGTAATGAAGTACCACGCTGTAGTATTTTTACCTGTAATGAAGTACCACGCTGTAGTACTTGTACCTGTAATGAAGTACCACGCTGTAGTATTTGTACCTGTAATGAGTACCACGCTGTAGTATTTTTACCTGTAATGAAGTACCACGCTGTAGTACTTGTACCTGTAATGAAGTACCACGCTGTAGTATTTGTACCTGTAATGAAGTACCACGCTGTAGTATTTGTACCTGTAATGAAGTACCACGCTGTAGTATGTAGTATTGTACCTGTAATGAAGTACCACGCTGTAGTATTTGTACCTGTAATGAAGTACCACGCTGTAGTAATTGTACCGGTAATGAAGTACCACGCTGTAGTATTTGTACCTGTAATAAAGTACCACGCTGTAGTATTTGTACCTGTAATGAAGTACCACGCTGTAGTATTTGTACCTGTAATGAAGTACCACGCTGCAGTATTTGTACCTGTAATGAAGTACCACGCTGTAGTACTTGTACCTGTAATGAAGTACCACGCAATGAAGTACCACGCTGTAGTATTTGTACCTGTAATGAAGTACCACGCTGTAGTATTTGTACCTGTAATGAAGTACCACGCTGTAGTATTTGTACCTGTAATGAAGTACCACGCTGTAGTATAGACGCCAGAGCCCACACCTACACACACACACACACACAGACAGACACACACACACCTCAGAAAGGTGCTAATCTAAGCTAGCATTATTAGCCAGCAGTGGATGATTTGAGACGTGCTTGAGATTCGGACCAGATGACTTGATTTGTTCCTGACAGGAAGCAAAACTTTTTGAAACTAATCTGACAGTTTGTCTAAACTTTAGTGAATCCAGTTTATTTCTTACTCTATAATTGTTACAATACCTTCGGTTTTATATCTTAATCTTTATTAATAGTAATCCATCTTCAGTTTCTCAATTGCTTCTACTGAAGAAAAAACTTCAAACGTCGACTGAAATAAATCCAAAATGTTTTATTAACTTGAAACTAAATCCAAAATGAAACATCAAAACATAACTATAACCATTTTATCTCAAATTAAATTCTGGAGACAAAACAATACAGCGTGCAAAACAAATAAATTCATTCTTGTGGTGTCAATTTATTGAGCATATAATAAGTGAAGAAATGTCACTGTAACAACAAAACATGACGACGTAATCATAATTACTGTTTGCAAACCATAAACCAGTAATAAAGAGCTCACAAGTGGTTAAACACGACCACACGGTGCACGTGACTGTGATTTAGATCGAGTTACATTTGTGAATTTAAACTGAGTGCAATGAAATATTCATGTAATAGAATAATGTTCACAGGAAAGTGCAAAGACAAGAAGTTATGAATCAGTGCAAACAGCAGGACGTCACACGTTCACACGTTCACACGTTCACACGACACAAACGTCACAAAAAGAAAAAGTTTGACATTTCTCACGTCGGTCATCTCCCTGAATTTAGAAACTCTCGTCAACTTTAGTGAAGGAAACTGAACTTGTGTATATTTAACATCATTAGTTTTCTTTTCACAATCAAATCAAAGACTTTGATGTCACTTTCCTCACTTCCCACTTCACACCTCACACTTCACTCACACTTCACACCTCACACTTCACACCTCACATCTCACACCTCACACTTCACTCACACTTCACACTTCACACCTCACACTTCACACCTCACACTTCACACTTCACACCTCACACTTCACATCTCACACTTCACACCTCACATTTCACACCTCACACTTCACATCTCACACTTCACACCTCACACTTCACACCTCACACTTCACACTTCACACCTCCCACTTCACACTTCACACTTCACACCTCACACCTCACACCTCACACTTCACACCTCACACTTCACACTTCACACTTCACACCTCACACTTCACACCTAACATACAACATCACTCTTTATTTCCCTCACACATCCTGACCCCATGTTTCCCTCAAGCTGCTTCCCTGTTAACGCCCAGAGTGAAGTCAGCAGACGGCTCGTTACAGTTCAGCCACATTACAAGAACATAACACGTTCTGACCTCTACTAGTATGTATACTGTACAATACAAGAATAAGCCCTTATGACCCACAGCAGCGGAAGTGGTGTGAGTGTGATGAGTGTGTGATGAGTGTGTCTGCAGAGATGTTGCAGCCTGCAGCTTGGATTTCGCTCGCTCGACCTTCGAATGATGCAAATCCTGCAGAGTGTCTTTAAGAGTTTCTTATTTAACAAAGCCGTGATTTTAGTGAAGTCCAGTGAAGCAGAATAAGTGCTCAGAAGAGCAGCCTGGGGTCAGTTGGTCCAGGCGTACGCGTAAAGGCCGTTCTCCTTCCACAGCTGACACCGAACAGCTGAGTAGTTCTGCACCGTGGACAGCCTGTCGGACAGGAGAGCAGTGGCTGCTGGGTATTCTGGCCACTCATCCGCCATCTTACCTGCAAGACAGAATAGCATTGATGTCAGGGATTAGTTCAGTTACATTAGTGTGATGCTCACACACACACACACACACACACACTGCTGCTGCTGCTACTGCTGCTACTGCTTCTGCTGCTACTGCTGCTACTGCTGCTGCTGCTACTGCTGCTGCTGCTGCTGCTACTGCTGCTACTGCTGCTGCTGCTACTGCTGCTGCTGCTAAAGCTGCTGCAACTGCTGCTACTGCTGCTGCTACAGCTGCTGCTGCTGCTGCTGCTACTGCTGCTGCTGCTGCTACTGCTGCTGCTACTGCTGCTACTGCTGCTACTGCTGCTGCTCCTACTGCTGCTGCTGCTAAAGCTGCTGCTACTGCTGCTACTGCTGCTGCTGCTGCTGCTACTGCTGCTGCTGCTACTGCTGCTGCTACTACTGCTGCTGCTTCTGCTGCTGCTACTGCTGCTGCTTCTGCTGCTGCTGCTGCTACTGCTGCTGCTGCTAAAGCTGCTGCTACTGCTGCTACTGCTGCTGCTGCTGCTGCTACTGCTGCTGCTGCTACTGCTGCTGCTACTACTGCTGCTGCTTCTGCTGCTGCTACTGCTGCTGCTTCTGCTGCTGCTGCTGCTACTGCTGCTGCTGCTACTGCTGCTGCTACTGCTGCTGCTGCTGCTGCTGCTACTGCTGCTGCTGCTACTGCTGCTGCTACTGTGGCTGCTGCTGCTACAGCTGCTGCTACTACTGCTGATGCTTCTGCTGCTGCTACTACTACTGCTGCTGCTGCTACTGCTGCTACTTGGATTTACCCAATTTATTATCACAAGGAGTTAAAGTGAAAGTGCAGCCAGTGAGTACCAAACACTAACTCTCAACACTTTACTGGATATCTGTGTTTACAACAAGTCTAAAAGAAAAGTCGGTCCTACGTGCAGAACATCAGGAAGCGTTGTCACCTGTTTTGGCAAAGTTGACGAGGTGGCGTGTGAAGAGATCCTGGAAGCTCTTGTCTCCGTCAGAGAGAGGTTTCCCCAGCACGGACTCCAGCCCGCCGAAGAACGTCACGACGTCCAGGCAGTGGAAGGAGAAGCGGCTGGGGAACGGCAGCAGGACGCCGGACGTGTTGACCGGTCCGGACGGGGTGTGTGTCACCACGTATCGATACACGGGACTGTCGAGGGCGGCTGAACACGGGGAGAGAATCATCAGAGTTAGTGAGGCTGAACTTTAAACACTGACACATAAATACTGGACATCATGGATCATTTTACCAGGAGTGTAAAAACATATTCTTTGTTTATCCAAAAACTGTTTGTCAAAAACTGACCGACAAAGAGCTCTTATTGGCCCTTTCAGTCTTTAAATACCCCCCCCCCCCAGATGTGAATGACAAGACAAACAAAAACAAAGAATAGGAAGAATTAAATATATACAAGTAAAAAATAAATAAATATTTTTTATTTTTTTATTTGTCAAGCTGTTTATATGCATGTAATTAAAATCTGTTATGCCATTTATCATTATTTATTTTAATTTATCTCAGTGTGACTATTATATATATATATATATATATATATATATATATATATATTATTATTATTATTATTATTATTATTATTGTTGTTGTTGTACAAATCTAGAATGAACCATAATAATAAAGTCAATATATAACAAATAAAATGTTAATCTTGCAAAAACATTTGAATAAAACAAGAAAACGTGCATCTATGGCACAGAGGAATAATAATGTAAATCAGACTTTGATACACACACAGTACTTCTATTAGTTTTAGTTTTTACATGATAATTTAAGAAAGGTACAGAAGCTTTATATGGTGCTGAATATAATATTGCTATGAGCCTTAAAATCCCTGATTCATCATCAATCCAGATTGGCCGTTATCCTGCAAACATAAAAAAACAGGCTGTGCAACATAAAAAACCAATGAACCGTGCAGAAAAATCACCCAGGATGCCTTGCAGTCTCCTCTCACAACAGCTAAATGTCAGTTTACTCAGAGCTTCACCACTGAGTGAGCTTAACAAGCCCCACAGGCACAAAAAGACTCATTCAGGAGCTGCAGCAGCTAATCAGGGAGATTTATTATTCTGAATAAAACTGTAATGTGCACTAATGCTGTGATACACTCACGTCCTGCGTGCAGGCAGAGCACTTAACTTCAGGTGTGAGCAGAAGAAACATCCAGTCTGCATCATAAAAACTATGTATAATGAGAGTGACTCATCTTTCTATGAGTGGGTCTACGTTTTGTTTCTGTCGCTCACGTGCACGAGGATGCTCATGCACACACACTATTCCAGTACAGCTAACACGCCAAGATGTGCAGCAACGTGGCATTAAGGCAGAGAAGAAGAAAACTGCAAGTAAACATGCAAACAATGTTGGATTCAAAATACAAGTGCTGCGACCACACACACACACACACACACACACACACACACACACACACACAAACACACACACACACACACACAAACACACACAGACACACACACACACAAACACACACAGACACACACACACACACAAGTTGCTGCTCGCTGCTAAAAATCAGCTTTGCAAATGTTTTATGAGGAAGAAAATACATTCAGCACATTTGAGCTGAAGGATCCGACGATGTTTCGGTGAGTAACACTGAAGTAAACACAGCTTTTGTTTGGTTACAAGACGCCACAGGGCATCTTTAAAAGAAAGGTGGCGTGCCGTCTTTACTCGAGAGGCCATGTGGGCAGCTCGTAACATTTGAAGGAGATTATTTGACCGAGGGAACTGAAGCTCTGAGACACCTGATGGTTGTGGCCTGTGCTTCACCTTCATGTGTTTCTGTCTTTTCCTTGAATGTAAAACATTTTCTTTGTTGTAACTGTATTATGTTTCTGCACACATGACTTCTATTGATCCGTCTGTTCCTGAGGTTTCTTCTCTTTCATTATCCAGAGTTAAGATCAGAGGTGTGCTCTACTTTGGGAGAGCCGTTTACCTGCAGCCCTCCAGGCCAGGTCGTTGTTGGGGCAGGTGGCCCTGATGTCGGACACCATGGTGGTGTAGGCCCGCTCCGGACAGCGGTCTGTGGTGGGGCAGCGTGCGGAGCTCGGATACAGGTCCAACGCCTCTTTAGGGAGAGTCTCACTGAAGGACCGAAGTTTATCTGTGAGGAGCAGAGAGGACGAGACAATGACGCTGGAGATACAGACGTAATGCATACAGTCGGGATGAATGTCGTGCTTTATTGAGAACGCTGACTTCTCCTGCTGCAGAATCTGTAGTTCTTCTGTGGAGTTAAGAACTACAAACTGGCTCACTTTGCTCTAGATGGCGCTCAAAAGCAGAACTTGCTGCTCTTCACTTGTATTGCAAACTATCTACGCTTCCAGTGAAAACAGGCCGAAGAAACCAATGACCGACGTCTGAAGCTCCAGCGCAATGCATCCTGGGACATGTAGGCACTGCCGGTTTTTCCCACCTCATTTCACCAACAAAAACAAAAGACAGCTGTTACCTGTTACCGACCACTGGTAGTCCCCCCAGGTCCAGGAGGAGATGTTTCCAGCCGGGGGTCTGCAGAGGACACACGGAGTTTAAACACAGTAGCAGCTGACGGGGATGAAGCGGGAGCAGGTGAGCCCTCACCTGTAGTCGACCTCCTGCTCCATCGTCCCGATGACGAAGGGGACGTCGCTGTGCTCTCCTTTCTTCTCCCACACCTCGAACGGTGGAGCTTCGAGGACGTATCCGTCCACCACCGCGACGGCACCGATGAAGCGCCCTCTGACAGGGAGGTCCGTCTTCTCATCCGCAGCCCAGGAGGGGAGCTCCTGCCACGGGACGGCCTGCAGGGGAGGAGGTTCAAGAAGTTGTCTTCTGATTGGTCCGTTTCTCTGCTCATCTATTCTTTGTTGCTTGTTAGTTTTCTTTATTCATTGTTGTTAAGTATAATACGTATAATACAAGTAGAATTGTTTTAATTATTATTATGGATTTTATCTTATGTTTATATATAACACGAGATCACATAGAAAGGTGTAAATACATTTTAAAAACACAACAAAGTGGTTGTATGTTGAGCTGGGAGAATAAATAAAGCTGATTTTTATTTTGTTAATTTAATTGATTTGGTGTTTTATACTCAGGAAGTTACAAACACAGTATTTTGACCAGATTTTTGTTATAAAATTATAACTTTTAAGTATTATGTTGGTTAGTAAAAGTAAACATCAACAAAAATCAATAATTCAATAATTAATATGAAGTGTAAAAAGAAATATAAAGCTTTTCCTATCAAAGATAAAAACATCTTTATATTTATTTATGACAAATCAGTTGATAAAATCAATCAATAAATACTTTATTTTATCTTAAAATGACACTTTCTCAATTTCTCAATCAAATCTCTGCTCAGCTGGAGAACTTTAATGTGACACTTTAAAAACGTGATAACAGTTTGACGACGGCTGCACTTATTAAAGTTCAGTAGTTTTTACAGAATCGGGCTCGTATGTTCATAAAATATATTATTCATAATTCCTGCCGAGCTTCTGCTGGGACATCTTTTCTAAATGACTGAAGAATTACATTTTATTTAATAAATCTTAATGGACTGAAGGTGGAAAACCTTCGTCAAGTTACGACTTCTCGAGTTTCACATATTTTTTTTTATTAATTAATAAAGTAAATTATGTTTAGTGTCTATTTTCAAGGTAAATTTATATTAGAAACTTTTATTCAGGTGCTTTAATACCTGGATGTGAAGTTTTAATCCATCAAAATGTCTCATTATAATTACATCGTAAAGACGAGCGATGAATCAGATGTTTTAAATCTTCAACTATTAAAAGAGAATATTATTAAAAAAGATAAATGCACTGTATTTTTTATGACAGTCAAAGAATTATTCCTGTAAAAATGCATTTGAAATAATTTGCTTATAATAATCAAGTTCATTTTGGAACTTTTCAAACATGTAAACATATGAAATCATATTGTTAATTTATATATTATTATTTTATTTATTATAAAATTGTAGAAATGCAATTAAAAACACCGTCAAGCTCTTTGCAGTTATTAACTATAATATAATATATTAAATAATACTGTAAATATTGGATTATACAGAATACAGTCATTTTATTTGTGTAGTAAAAGAGTGAATAAAATGCAGTAAGTAATATAATCATAAATAAGGTAAATCTGCATGAGGAATAAATAAAAATAAAACGTTTTGGTAATAATAATCATCGGTTTGACGCACAGACGTGATTAATCCTTTAATTACACCAAACGACTTGCCCTCCACACATCTTTAGTACGCGTTGCATTGTGTTTAATGTTTGTGTACATGTTGTTATTTATCTATGTTGCAGAGAAAGTACCTGCAGGATGCGTGTGATGGAGAGGCGCCGCAGGCAGCTCAGATCTCCGCAGCCCGTCTTCTTCAGGAACGCCAGGTTGTCGGACTCGGCACGTTGGAGCGGCGTGTTGTAGACGTACGCGCCGCTCATGTCCACCGCCGCGCGGAAGAGACCCTTCGCCAGCGGAGACGTCATCATGGTCCAGACGGACGTCCCACCTTACGCAGAATAAAAGACAAATCGGTCAGTCGGCTGGTTCTGTGTTTCAAATATGTTTAACTGAGCCAAAGATGAAAGCGTTAAGAGCGTCTTTGTGTCCTCTTTTCCATGTACACACACATAAACACATGTGCAATGTAGAAGATGCACACACATAAACACATGTGCAATGTAGAAGATACACACACATAAACACATGTGCAATGTAGAAGATGCAGGGTTAGGGTTGAAGAACAGTATCAAAAAGAAGTGAAGCAGAAATAATTAAATTCAGCAGAAATTGAAATTGAAGATAAATAAAAAGGCATTTACGAAATAAAAGACACATAAATGTGATCTAAACATAGAAACTCATCCTTATCTTCCTAAACGTCTCCCTCACTATCTCAATAAATAAGATTAAAGCTGCAACTCTTAGTCGATCGACAGTAAAGTAATCTAATAACTATTTAGACAATCGAAGAATGGATAGAGGAATGTTTGAACGCAGAAACGTCACCAAATGCTGCTTTTCTCTTGATGTTTGTCTGACACAAGAAGACATTTCAAGCCTTCTGTTTGGACTGTCTTGTACCAAAACAAGCTGACGGGGGGAGCTCTGCCATAACTCTGTAGCCTCTTGAAAAAGATTTCCACCAGCTTTTGCTTTACGGCTGGAAAATATCACATTTCATACCTGAGTTCTGTCCAAATATGGTGACTTTGGCAGGATCTCCTCCAAACATGTGGATGTTGGTCTGGACCCACTTCAGAGCTGCGATCTGGTCCATGAAGCCGTAGTTCCCTGGGGGGTGGGGGGGGGGGGGGTCGATTAGAAACGAGAACCAGTTCTGATGTGGCCTTATTTTCCGGCGTCCCATTTACCCCGTCAGAAACAAAACCAGCTTGCTGCTCTGCGGCAGCTCAGACTAAATTTAACTCTTTTTCTTCCAGCCGAGGGAGCGAAGAAATGGGCCACGGAAGCAGGAGAGTTCAAACTTAGAAATGTGAGCGCGTGAGATGAGAAGGACTCGTGCCGTCACGCCAGCATGACGTGCGAGGCACTCACTTTAAACGGGTCATTTCACATCACGCCTGGATAACGTAACAGAAATCAGTGGTGGACGTAAACATACTTGTGTTATGTTACTTTATTCTTCCACTCCTCTTCACCTCTGAGGGAAATCAGAGATTATATATCATAATATATCAGTAAGAGGGAAAATAAGAGTACTTTTACTTCATACTTTAACTACACTTTGCTGCTAATACTTATGTGCTTCTACTTCAGTATTTCTACGTTGCTGCATTGGTACTTTTATCTGAATACTTCTTCCATTTCTCTCCCAGAGTGCGAGGATGCAAACATGAACCTCACATGGACAGAAAGTGTTCACATCCTTACGGAAATGTAAAGACTTTTTCCAGCATTCAATCCGACTGCAATGTAAACACTATTAAAATTTTAACAGTGAAGGAGAAGAGCTGGTAAGAAAACGCAGAGTAGTACAAATATTTATGTTCCTCTCGGGATGAAAAGAAACTATTCCTCTGGCGCCATCATCAAACGTTTATCTTCTGACCTGCGAAACTAATGATAACGTTCATGAAGTGAAAACACAAACTGTGAGAGAGTTAAAGCTGGAAGAGGACATCACCGTGGTGACAACCTGTCAATCACAGGTAGCCCCACCCTAAAGAGACTCTGCTTCATCCTCTATTGTAAAAGTTTCCATCAGTTACTAAATGAACATCATGTTGAAGAAGACTTGAAACTACAGACTGAGACATAAACTCATCAGGGAAATGTTACTGAGGAAATAAATCGAGAGAAGTAGAAACATTTTCTCATAGACTTCTATACAACCAGAGGAGTCTCCTCCTGCTAGATGTTACAGAGGAGTCTCCTCCTGCTGGATGTTACAGAGGAGTCTCCTGCTGCTGGATGTTACAGAGGAGTCTCCTCCTGCTGGATGTTACAGAGGAGTCTCCTCCTGCTGGATGTGACAGAGGAGTCTCCTGCTGGATGTTACAGAGGAGTCTCCTCCTACTGGATGTTACAGAGGAGTCTCCTGCTGCTGGATGTTACAGAGGAGTCTCCTGCTGCTGGATGTTACAGAGGAGTCTCCTGCAGGATGTTACAGAGGAGTCTCCTGCAGGATGTTACAGAGGAGTCTCCTCCTACTGGATGTTACAGAGGAGTCTCCTGCTGGATGTTACAGAGGAGTCTCCTTCTGCTGGATGTTACAGAGGAGTCTCCTCCTGCTGGATGTTACAGAGGAGTCTCCTCCTGCTGGATGTTACAGAGGAGTCTCCTCCTGCTGGATGTTACAGAGGAGTCTCCTGCTGCTGGATGTTACAGAGGAGTCTCCTCCTGGATGTTACAGAGGAGTCTCCTGCTGCTGGATGTTACAGAGGAGTCTCCTCCTGCTGGATGTTACAGAGGAGTCTCCTCCTGCTGGATGTTACAGAGGAGTCTCCTGCTGGATGTTACAGAGGAGTCTCCTGCTGGATGTTACAGAGGAGTCTCCTCCTACTGGATGTTACAGAGGAGTCTCCTGCTGGATGTTACAGAGGAGTCTCCTCCTACTGGATGTTACAGAGGAGTCTCCTGCTGGATGTTACAGAGGAGTCTCCTTCTGCTGGATGTTACAGAGGAGTCTCCTCCTGCTGGATGTTACAGAGGAGTCTCCTCCTGCTGGATGTTACAGAGGAGTCTCCTCCTGCTGGATGTTACAGAGGAGTCTCCTGCTGCTGGATGTTACAGAGGAGTCTCCTCCTGGATGTTACAGAGGAGTCTCCTGCTGGATGTTACAGAGGAGTCTCCTCCTGCTGGATGTTACAGAGGAGTCTCCTGCTGGATGTTACAGAGGAGTCTCCTCCTGCTGGATGTTACAGAGGAGTCTCCTCCTGCTGGATGTTACAGAGGAGTCTCCTCCTGCTGGATGTTACAGAGGAGTCTCCTCCTGCTGGATGTTACAGAGGAGTCTCCTCCTGCTGGATGTTACAGAGGAGTCTCCTGCTGCTGGATGTTACAGAGGAGTCTCCTCCTGCTGGATGTTACAGGGGAGTCTCCTGCTGCTGGATGTTACAGAGGAGTCTCCTCCTACTGGATGTTACAGAGGAGTCTCCTCCTACTGGATGTTACAGAGGAGTCTCCTCCTGCTGGATGTTACAGAGGAGTCTCCTCCTGCTGGATGTTACAGAGGAGTCTCCTCCTGCTGGATGTTACAGAGGAGTCTCCTCCTGCTGGATGTTACAGAGGAGTCTCCTGCTGCTGGATGTTACAGAGGAGTCTCCTCCTGGATGTTACAGAGGAGTCTCCTGCTGCTGGATGTTACAGAGGAGTCTCCTCCTGCTGGATGTTACAGAGGAGTCTCCTGCTGGATGTTACAGAGGAGTCTCCTCCTGCTGGATGTTACAGAGGAGTCTGTTACAGAGGAGTCTCCTCCTGCTGGATGTTACAGAGGAGTCTCCTGCTGCTGGATGTTACAGAGGAGTCTCCTGCTGCTGGATGTTACAGAGGAGTCTCCTCCTGCTGGATGTTACAGAGGAGTCTCCTCCTGGATGTTACAGAGGAGTCTCCTCCTGCTGGATGTTACAGAGGAGTCTCCTCCTGCTGGATGTCACAGAGGAGTAGAAACATTTTCCCATAGACTTCTATACAATTTCACTTCTTTTGACGATAAACTGTATATATGTAAACTTTATAAACTGTAAACTTTATAAACTGTAAACTTTATAAACAGTATATATATATATATATACAGTATATCTCAAAAGTGAGTACACCCTTTAGATTTTTGCAGATATTCTGTTATATCCTTTCAGGGGATAACATTATCCTACTGAAACTTTGATATAACTTAAAGTAGTCAGTGTGCTGCTTGAATAACAGTATAGATTTATTGTCCTTTGAAAATTACTCAGTACACAGCTGTTAATGTCTAAACAGCTGGCAACAAAAGTGAGTACACCCCATAGTGAACATGTCTAAATTGTGCCCAAAGTGTCAATATTTTGTGTGACCACCATTGTTATCTAGCACTGCTTTAACCCTCCTGGGCATGGAATTCACCAGAGCTGCACAGGTTGCTTCTGGAATCTTCTTCCACTCCTCCACGACGACATCACGGAGCGCACGGATGTTGGACACCTTGCACTCCTCCACCTTCCTCTTGAGGATGCCCCACATGTGCTCAATTGGGTTTAGGTCTGGAGACATACTTGGCCAGTCCATCACCTTAACCTTCAGCTTCTTCAGCAAGGCCGTTGTCATCTTGGAGGTGTGTTTAGGGTCATTATCATGTTGGAAAACTGCCCTACGGCCCAGTTTCCGAAGAGAGGGGATCATGCTCTGCTGCAGGATGTCACAGTATATATTGGAATTCATGTGTCCCTCAATGAAATGCAGCTCCCCAGTGCCGGCAGCACTCATGCAGCCCCAGACCATGATGCTGCCACCACCATGCTTGACTGTAGGCAAAACACATTTGTCTTGGTACTCCTCACCAGGGTGCCGCCACACACGCCGGACACCATCTGACCCTGTGGTCTCATCAGACCACAGGACATGGTTCCAGTAACTCATGTTCTTGGATTCATTGTCTTCAGCAAACTGTTTGCGGGCTTTCTTATGCATCGGTTTCAGAAGGGGCTTCTGTCTGGGGCGACGGCCATACAAACCGATTTGATGCAGTGTGCGGCGTATGGTCTGGGCACTGACAGGCTGACATCCCACTTCTGCAACCTCTGCAGCAATGCTGGAAGCACTCGCACGTCTATTTTTGGAAACCAACCTCTGGATATGACGCTGAGCACGTGGACTCAACTTCTTTGGTCGACCCTGGCGAGGCCTGTTCCGAGTGGAACCTGTCCTGGAAAACCGCTGTATGATCTTAGCCACTGTGCTGCAACTCATTTTCATGGTGTTGGCAATCTTCTTATAGCCAAGGCCATCTTTGTGAAGCGCAATAATCCTTTTTTTCAGCCGCTCAGAGAGTTCCTTGCCATGAGGTGCCATGTTGTCCAGCATTCAGAGAGAATTGTGCCCAAAACACCAAATTTAACAGCCCTGCTTATCATTTACACCTGAATCCTTGTAACACTAACGAGTCACATGACACCAGGGCGGGAAAACAACATCATTGGGCACAATTAGGACATGTTCACTATGGGGTGTACTCACTTTTGTTGCCAGCTGTTTAGACATTAACAGCTGTCTACTGAGTAATTTTCAAAGGACAATAAATCTATACTGTTATTCAAGCAGCACACTGACTACTTTAAGTTATATCAAAGTTTCAGTAGGATAATGTTATCCCCTGAAAGGATATAACAGAATATTTGCAAAAATCTAAAGGGTGTACTCACTTTTGAGATATACTGTATATTTCCCCACACTGTGTCACAGACTGACCTGAGGTGTTTTTCGGAGAGCCTTCTCTCAGTATCTCCAGCGCCATGAATCCGAAGGCGTTGAGTCTGTAATTGAAGCTGACGTAGACCATTCCCGTGTCGGCGGCGAGCTTCTCCGTGGGCGAGTATCCGTCCTCTCCTCCACTGAACATGTGCAGGAATCCTCCGTGGATCCAGACCATGACGGGCAGCTTGTCCTCCGGCCGCAGCGTGGGCGTCCACACATTGATGAAGAGGCAGTCCTCCTGGCCCATCACCTTCCCCGAGCCCGTCAGCGGCCGTACCTGAGGGCACACGCTGCGGAAGCGGCCCGCGTCCATGACCCCCTCCCGGTGCACCGGGGGGGCCGGGGGGGCCCAACGCAGCTGACCGATGGGTGGAGCGGCGTAGGGTATGCCCTTAAAGGAGTAGGCTCCATTATTCTGAGAGAGAAGGATTCAATAAATAAACAAAGCAGGAATAACAAACTTGCAATGTTGCAATAAAATAACATTATTTGGTATATCTTTTATTTATGGTCATTTATATTCCTCTTGTAAGGACACATGTGCAGACTGTACATAAAGAAACCTTTCAGGGCTGCAACTCACAATGATTTTATTATCAATTAATAGTTTGGTCAATAAAATAAGAAAATAGTGAACGATGTCTTTAAATGTCTCGTTTGTCTCTTTAATTTGATATAAAACAGAAAAGCAGGAAATCTTCATATTTACGAGGCTGAAAACAGCATTTTCTACAACTTTTGCATCAAACGATTAATCATTATAAATAAATAAAATAGTTGACGATTATCTTACGACTAATCGTCGTAGCTCTACCGGAGTCCGGTGTGTAAACTCACGTGTCTTCCTCTGAACTCGCCGCAGTGCGTTGACACCTGGATGACGCCCGGCGGCAGCGTCTGGGCCACGTATGCCAGGTAGGTGGCGATAGAGAGCAGAGCGAGCACGGCGAGGCAGATGAGGACGATGCAGCGTCTGGAGAGCACCAGCAGGGGGCTGATGTAGTGTCTGTGCCGGACGTACTGCGTCTCCTCCTCGTCCTCCTCCTGCACCAGGTAGCGGTACTCGGTCCTCTCCGGGACCTCGAAGGCATCTTCATTCATCTTCACTCTGAGGCACAAAACACAGGAAACTGAAGTCTTTGTATCTAAAGGCACACCAGACACCAGACACCAGACACCAGACACACCGGACGCACCAGGACGCACCAGAACTTGCGGCTCCTGTGTCTCGGCCAAAAGGTTGCACTTGAACACACCACAAAGACTTCAGCCAACGGCCAATCAGCTCGTACGTTCTGCGCCTGCGTGAGAGGAAGTAACGCTCCGCACCGGCAGGCGGCGGTCGTGTGTATTCGTCACTAAAAGAGAAGCTGCCGGCTGGTTTTAGATTTCTGTACTTGAAACGACTGACAGACTTTACAAATATCTACATTCAATTGTTTCTCTGCAGAAGTTTATTTCTGTTATTGCAAACTTCTCATCCTTTTTATTTTTGTTTGTGTCATTCTTACTTTAAGTTTAAGGAGAAAATTATGAGCTAAAAAGATTTATTTGGGTGAATAATATATTAAAGTTTTTATACTTTTTCTGTCATTTTCTAAATAATAATTTTAATGATGATTTTAAACTTTTTTTAAGAAATGTGTAAATGTATTCTTATTGTATTATTTTGTATATTTATGTTTCTTGTACACATTTATAATAGTTTTTATATCAATATTTGCTCTTATTTTACGTTTTAATTTGTAGAATTATTGTTAATTGATAAGCTGAACTTGTATTCATAAAAAATATTTTTTGGGCCGATTAATGAACTGTTTTCTACTTTTTCTATGTGTTTTTGTGTAAATACTTTTTAGGAGAATTGTTTTTATCTTGATGATTTGTGTGATTTATAGTGTGTATTTGATTAAGTTTTTGCTGTGTCGTATTTAAGTATAAATATATTAGTTTTCTATTTAATTTGGGTTTTTATTCAGACGTGAGAAACGTGTGAAGAACATTCAGGTGAAACAGGTTTCCTCTTTAGCAATGTTCTCTGCCCTGCATGGTGCAAAGCTGTCAAACCTGCACAAGATCAAGGGTGTGTGTGTGTGTGTGTGTGTGTGTGTGTGTGTGTGTGTGTGTGTGTGTGTGTGTGTGTGTGGGCGTGTGTGTGTGTGTGTGTGTGTGTGTGTGTGTGTGGGCGTGTGTGTGTGTGTGTGTGTGTGTGTGTGTGTGTGTGTGTGTGTGTGTGTGTGTGTGGGCGTGTGTGTTCAGACAAAAGAGCTACATATTTGAGCTTTCAGGTGGAGGTTAAAGTCGACTGCTGGTGTTTATTAGTGTGTGATTGTTTAAGAGTGAACTTTTCCCCTCAGAGGGACAAAACTGAAAACACTTTCTGTATTTTATTGTTTTGTAAAGATATTTATTTAAAGTAGAGATGGACGACATGATGGCATACTGTGCAAAAGTATTAAAACCCACTTAAAAGTGATCTCATTTGATTAGAAATGACCACTAAAGCTGCAACAACAGCTTCAGGGTCTGGAAATCCTTTTATTCGAGTTAATTAAGTTACAATCTTTAACCAACGCCTTGTAATTACTTTCATTGTTGATACTCTTATTTCTAGAGAATAGAATAATAAGCAGGCTTTTATTTAGAGAAATAAAACTTTAACTGAACCTTTAGCTGATGTTGTATTGATAACATCACGTGATATTGTACAGTTGAGGGGGGGGGGGGGTATGTTTAGCTCGCGCGCCCACACACGCGCAGAAACACACGCTAAAAAGGGAAACAGGAAAAAGCGTGTGAACAATAACCGGATATAAAGTGAGGAAAACATCATCCGTTATTTTACACAGCAGGTGATGTCTGTACTTTATATTAAATATACACGTCTCGTGAGGCTCCTGTGTGGTTAACGGAGAGATAACTAAATAACCACATTGAGTTAATAACACATTTGTACAGTTTATCTGACGTTTCTGTGTTTTCAGTCCAGTTTCTGCACTAAATCTCTTTTCCTTGAACTTCCTCTCACGAACAACTCCACCGTCTTTATTCTCTGACACTTCACAAAACTGCAGAACAAGAGAAAATACAACTTACCATGTCCTGTAAACACGCAACACATGGAAGAGTAAAGTCTCACTAAACTACAGTTGACGCATTTACTTCTGCTCTGAGCAGCGCGCGCATGTCCCTTTCCTCTTGTACTTTGTTTTTGTTTTTTACACTTAAAGGGCCAGTACAGCAAACACTTCTATACAACCAGACTTCTTTTGATTTCAGAAAACAGTAAACACTAAATCCTGATCTGAGAAATAAACTTTACGTATGTAAACTTCATAAACTGTATGTTTGTAAACTTTATAAACTGTATGTTTGTAAACTTTATAAACTGTATTTTTGTAAACTTCATAAACTGTATGTTTGTAAACTTCATAAACTGTATGTTTGTAAACTTCATAAACTGTATGTTTGTAAACTTTATAAACTGTATGTTTGTAAACTTTATAAACTGTATGTTTGTAAACTACATAAACTGTATGTTTGTAAACTTTATAAACTGTATGTTTGTAAACTTTATAAACTGTATGTTTGTAAACTTCATAAACTGTATGTTTGTAAACTTCATAAACTGTATGTTTGTAAACTTCATAAACTGTATGTTTGTAAACTTTATAAACTGTATGTTTGTAAACTTTATAAACTGTATGTTTGTAAACTTCATAAACTGTATGTTTGTAAACTTCATAAACTGTATGTTTGTAAACTTCATAAACTGTATGTTTGTAAACTTTATAAACTGTATGTTTGTAAACTTTATAAACTGTATGTTTGTAAACTTTATAAACTGTATGTTTGTAAACTTCATAAACTGTATGTTTGTAAACTTCATAAACTGTATGTTTGTAAACTTCATAAACTGTATGTTTGTAAACTTCATAAACTGTATGTTTGTAAACTTCATAAACTGTATGTTTGTAAACTTTATAAACTGTATGTTTGTAAACTTTATAAACTGTATGTTTGTAAACTTCATAAACTGTATGTTTGTAAACTTCATAAACTGTATGTTTGTAAACTTTATAAACTGTATGTTTGTAAACTTCATAAACTGTATGTTTGTAAACTTCATAAACTGTATGTTTGTAAACTTTATAAACTGTATGTTTGTAAACTTCATAAACTGTATGTTTGTAAACTTCATAAACTGTATGTTTGTAAACTTCACAAACTATGTTTGTAAACTTTACAAACTGTATGTTTGTAAACTTTACAAACTGTATGTTTGTAAAGTTTATAAACTGTATGTTTGTAAACTTTATAAACTGTATGTTTGTAAACTTCATGAACTGTATGTTTGTAAACTTTATAAACTGTATGTTTGTAAACTTCATAAACTGTATGTTTGTAAACTTCATAAACTGTATGTTTGTAAACTTTATAAACTGTATGTTTGTAAACTTCATAAACTGTATGTTTGTAAACTTTATAAACTGTATGTTTGTAAACTTTATAAACTGTATGTTTGTAAACTTTACAAACTGTATGTTTGTAAACTTCATAAACTGTATGTTTGTAAACTTTATAAACTGTATGTTTGTAAACTTCATAAACTATGTTTGTAAACTTTATAAACTGTATGTTTGTAAACTTTATAAACTGTATGTTTGCAAACTTCATAAACTGTATGTTTGTAAACTTTATAAACTGTATGTTTGCAAACTTCATAAACTGTATGTTTGTAAACTTTATAAACTGTATGTTTGTAAACTTCATAAACTGTATGTTTGTAAACTTCATAAACTGTATGTTTGTAAACTTTATAAACTGTATGTTTGTAAACTTTATAAACTGTATGTTTGTAAACTTCATAAACTGTATGTTTGTAAACTTCATAAACTGTATGTTTGTAAACTTTATAAACTGTATGTTTGTAAACTTTATAAACTGTATGTTTGTAAACTTCATAAACTGTATGTTTGTAAACTTCATAAACTGTATGTTTGTAAACTTCATAAACTGTATGTTTGTAAACTTCATAAACTGTATGTTTGTAAACTTTACAAACTGTATGTTTGTAAACTTTACAAACTGTATGTTTGTAAACTTCATAAACTGTATGTTTGTAAACTTTATAAACTGTATGTTTGTAAACTTTACAAACTGTATGTTTGTAAACTTTACAAACTGTATGTTTGTAAAGTTTATAAACTGTATGTTTGTAAACTTTATAAACTGTATGTTTGTAAACTTCATAAACTGTATGTTTGTAAACTTTATAAACTGTATGTTTGTAAACTTTACAAACTGTATGTTTGTAAACTTTACAAACTGTATGTTTGTAAAGTTTATAAACTGTATGTTTGTAAACTTTATAAACTGTATGTTTGTAAACTTCATAAACTGTATGTTTGTAAACTTTATAAACTGTATGTTTGCAAACTTCATAAACTGTATGTTTGTAAACTTTATAAACTGTATGTTTGTAAACTTCATAAACTGTATGTTTGTAAACTTTATAAACTGTATGTTTGTAAACTTCATAAACTGTATGTTTGTAAACTTCATAAACTGTATGTTTGTAAACTTTAGCGACGGATTAATCCACATGTGGGGCTGTAGTGAGTGTTTGCGGCAGCGGACGGTGCGTGTGAGATCGAGTGAAAATAAACTACAGTGTGTGTTCATGTCAGCCGGAGCAACTGTGTGTTATTGATGTGTTTTTAATCGTTTATATATATCGTCTTTGATAAACATTCACTGGTGGTTTCAGCCTGAATGTGTTATTAGTCAACAAATAATTTCCTCATTTAAAACTCGATTATGTATTATTAAAGTTTCATTATTAGCAACAACAAGAATTCGGCTCCATTTTTAATGAGCTGATTTCTAACAGCTTGAGGTGTTTTCATTTAACCTCACCTGGCTGATTGCTCAATTATCTACCTTTAGTATGTTGTTTACCTCGATCGATGAGAAGCATCCATAATGAGCCCTGAGACTTCTGTGACAACCAGCTCCACAGAACCCATATTAGTGAAGATCACTGTGGGTCGATGCAGAGGACGGCCCGCATGCACTCGCTTAAACGTTTTCATTAATTGTTTGATGGGAGTAGTCGACTCGAGTCCTGAGGGCCGAGCTTCTGCCCAGTCAGACGCTTCACTCATCAATCTGCATTAAAAGAGAGGAGATGCTGATATTTCAACCTCAGAGGGCGTCACTCCTGATAATGAAGTCAGGTTTGTGTTGTAGTCAGCTGCACCAACAATAACAAAGTGGTGCCGAGGATTCTGGGATGTTTGTTTGATGTCAGAGGTCCGATTCAGCATTTTGGAACTTTTTTAATTAAAGTCAGTTTCTTCTTGAAATCCTAAAAGGTTTATTTCTGGGCAGCCGAAGTTGAAGGTAATCCCCCCCCCGAAACACCGACTTGGACAGTCGGTGTTTCACAGCTTAAAAAGATTAAAAGTTCAGAGGGTAGTTTTTATTTGAAATCTTCCAAACACCAAAAAATGAGATAAATCTGATACATCTTTTTTTTTATAAATGTATTTTTGTAAATAGTCCCCGATATAAATACATTTAATAAACTAAAACAACTAAACTAACGAGGCCAACAAGCTCTTCATTATCTGATTCAAAGTCTGTATTTTGCGTCGTCCACAATTGTTGAAGGTTGATGAATAAGTTCAACCTCCGGCGGTGTAAAGGTCGTTAAAGTTCTCCAAACGGGTTCAATTCTCTACGTTTTCTTCCCCTCCGTCAAAGACCTTCAGGGAGTAGTTTGACCACTCAGAGCCACCGTACATGCAAATGTCATCATCTGAAATGGCTTAACTTCATCTCCAAACACAAAGCACTTCACCACAAACTGAGTGAAGAAGACAGAGATGAAGAGTGTGTCAGGTGATTAAAGCTGCAAACAGAGGATGGAGGAACGATGAGACGGTGACTGTGATTCATTCATAACCCTGTTTGGGACCAGAACTATCCATCGCACCCACATAAGTAATCGTTGCTATCAGGCTTCAGACATTTCGTCTCGTATTTGACTCAATGTGCGAAGTTTCTCTTTGATTATCCGGTCTGGGCCTTTAAACAATGATTCTAATTCGAAAACATCTCAGGATTGGACGTAGCTTTATTCCTCTTGTGCATATTGTGTGAAACTACGAACACTGAAGAACACATCTCTTTCCCAAGACTTCACATTTATTCTCCTGTTGCTCATGAGCCACGTCTGCAGCAGCGCCTCTCTTCAGCGTGTGATGAAACAGGATTGTTGAGGACGAAAGAGAAAAGATGAAGGATTGGTTTCAGTTTCACTCAGATGGATAATATGAACACGCTTTCAGAATCTTGTTTACTCTCCCGGGAGAAACATTCATCTGATGCAGCCGCAGGAGGCCAGAATTACACTTATGAATGGCAGTGTGTGTGTGTGTGTGTGTGTGTGTGTGTGTGTGTGTGTGTGTGTGTGTGTGTGTGTGTGTGACGGCTGATTGCAGGTTGCCTCGCTCGCAGGAATTTCAGAGCTCCACAGAAATGCAGCAGAGCCACATTTCTGTTTTCTTCTGTTAGTCAGAATTTATGGAGGAATCTAAGAGATTACAGACTTTTTCCTTTTCCAAACATTTTCCCTCGTCATGCCTGAAATGTAATTTAAGGAGATTTGCAGGAGAATTCACGGGAGGCAAATATAACTGACTAACTCTATGGTTATATTTATAGCTATAATGAGGCAACGTAAAGCAGAAATACTTTGACTCTAAATGTTCCTCTAGTGAAGGATGGTGGGCGTTTCTCTGCTGTATTATATCCCTCTTCCTGACCTTGGCCCAGGACCGCCATCTTGAAGGAAGTTTCCAGTGTTTGGGCGTTTTCACAGGCAAAATGTATACTGTAGTTTGTTCTGTGTGTTGAGTCTGGTTCGGGCAGAATGCACAAATTAAAGCGGAGCAAATAAAAAACGTAATTCTCTGAGGGAGGTGAACGGAGGAGCCTTCGTCTCCAGAGCTGCCACATCTCTGCAGGAGAGCACAGACTGAAAGACTTTGACATATTTTGCACGTTCACTTCTGCAGAAGTCCGTCGTCTCCCCCACCTGTCGTTTCTGTTTCAGGGAATGTTGCTGTTGCAGTTTTCTCCCTTTGTGTCGCGCAGCCTCCACATTCTTTTGTAGCATTTGAATGTTTATGTTTAACCAGTCTGGTCTGCAAAGGCTCCGTGCTGTCCCTCTGTCAGAATGTCTCTCTCTCTGTCGCAGACATTTTCAGCCCTTTCAGCAAACTTCCTGTAAGTCTGCATTTCTGCAGACAATTACCCACAATTCATAGTGTTGTGATCAAGGTAGACACTTCAATTCCTGCAGTCTGGTGAGTTTATATGCACCAAATTATGGTGGAAATGTCTTTTTTTATGTAACGTTAACATAATATTCAATATTCAATGAAAATATAACAATATAATAGAATATACGCAGTAAGGCTCTCAGGTATGTATTCTCCTGTAGATCAACTCTTCTCATCTAATGTTATATCTGCAGAAGTAACCTCATTGAATGTGCTGACGTGACGCTAAGTCTCTGAATCTAAAGTCTCTGATTGTGTTTGTGTTTTTGGGCCCCTGACACCTTGGGCCCCTGGGACCGCTCAGTAATCCATCCATGACTGTAAACTGCCGTGCTGTTTGTTGGGTAATAAGAACATTACTTCTAATGATTAAAGATGTTATAGAATAGCTTAGATGGATATAGGAGATATGAGCTCCTGTCTGCCTGAAACAAACCTGCAGGCTGAACTCTGGGGATTCTTTGGCATTTGATCTTCCGGCTGAAATATTTGTTTTTTGTGTTCATTATTTGGAGCTGAAATGTGTTTGCTGGAAGCTTTTGTTTAACATTTGAAAACCACAGGGCGAGTCCAGGACACAAAGTTGACTTTTTAAAGCCATAAATCTCAGCGACTGGCAAGGTCGAAGAACAAACATCAGGCAGCTTGTGCTGCAGGATCATAAAAACTCTTTGTTGTCTTCATCCAGAGCAGAGATGCTAACAGAGTCCCAGCTGCTGCCTGTTTGTCTGACGGCTAAAAGATACAAAACTACAAAAGTGCATGTTCAGTCGCCCCGGGGTGCACAGCAGTGAGCCTCCCAGAAGTCGGGCACAGTGAAGCGGGATCACAGTGTGTCAGCAGGAGCACGACAACAACATCAGCCATCTTTACAGACAAGTGTTCAGACAGGCACAACTTTAGCCTCTGTTACTTTACAGTTACTTGTGTGTCTCTTCTTTCCTGTAAAACTTCTCTGTGAAAAGTTCCTTCAACAGAACCTGAATCCAGCCACAGACGTTCTGTGGGTTTATGGGACAAGCTGTTGAGATAGTTTTTATTCAAATATACCATCTTATCGAGACACATGCCTCCTCCAGGGCTGGATCTTTAGTTGTTTGTTATTTAGATTTTAATTGAGGTTTTCTTGCTTCTGGAACAGAAACTGAAAGTTATAGTTCCTCTGAGAGAAATATCCCCCACGTATATTCATGGAAGTGAGTTTAGATTGTACATTAAATCTGAGACAACAGGATCTCTTGAGCAGGAACACACACACAGCTTAAAACTCATTAAAGCTCGGAAGTTACCTGGTACAAGAGGAAGGTTGCCGGTTCGATTCCTGGACCGGGAGGATTCATCTTTTTGGCTTCTTTTAAGTCTCTTTAAAAATGTTTTAATTTATTGTTTATTATTTAAATTTGGCACTTCATGTATTTGATCATTTATTTTGATATTTTATTTAATTCTTCTCCAGGTGAAGCACTTTGTACTTTGTTTGATAAGTGCGTTTAAAATAAAGTTGTTTATTATTATTATTATTATTATTATTATTATTATTATTATTATTATTATTATTATTATTATTATTATTATTATTATTATTATTATATGTTATATATATGCTAAATAGATTTACGTAAGCCCAACTGCTCCACACCGTAAAAGAAAATCCTAATTTACAGTAAATAACTTTCAAATAATCTTTTAACGTGTTTTATAATTACATACAAATCTTTACAGCAATTTTCTCTAATTGAATACATTTTATGTAATCCAATGTTTTATTTCTATAATGGGATTGTTTCGTCATTTTAAGGTAAATCACATTAATGCTACATAATGTATTTTAAGAAAATATAACAAACATGTAAAAACAATTATTATTAATTAACAAGTATTACTGTTAAAAGTCTTTAGCAGTAAACATAAATACTTTTGGATATGGTTTTATGGCTTTCCAGATAAATCAAACATTTCCTCGTTATGTTGATAAAAACTTTTTCTAGTTTTGTAATTTTCTAATGCAAATTAGTCCAAGAAAACAATTGTTGTCCTACACGAGTGTAATGTATAAATTCCTGCATTTAAGAGATCATCTTTGAATGCACACAGGTTCATATATGAAGTTCTTGTACAGTATATGCTTCTTATAGATGAGTGTTTTGCCTCTGGTTAATATCAGGCCTCCCTGACTTTACTGAAGATAAAGTGGTTTAAGCGAGGAGGAGGCAGATTTATGCCTCAAAAAGAAAACAATAAAGGACTATCTCTCAGCAGCAGCGAGCGGCGTCTGGAAGATTAGGTCAATTACAGAAGAAGGAGTGTGGAGCGAGGCAGGCCGCCGCGCCTTCCAGCACAAAAACATCAAAAACATGTTTGTCTGCAGTCAGTCCACACAGAGAGGGAGAAACACGGGCGTCTGACGCACAGACAAGATCTCCCCCGGGTGTCTCCGTCTGTTTTCTCAACTCAAATGGAAGGACGAAGGTCAGGTTTCACACTGCGTCTTTTCAGGTCCGATGAACAGATTGTGACTTTGTGTTGGATCCACATACGATCCTAAAAATCAGTGCAGACAGACCAAAAGATGTTTCAGTTTTGAGAGTTTGGGCTATTTATCTTCTATAACACGTCTTCTTTCAGACGAGTGAAAAGAAAACATCTAAAATCCACATTCAGAGTTTCTGTTTCTAACTTGTGTGTTTGTGTCTGACTAGGATCCATGTTTCTTTGTTTGTTTTGTAGTTAGTTTCCTCTGGCTGTTTCTTTATGATGTAAGTGCAGTTACCTGTGTTGTAACCTAATATTACAAGAGTCAGTTACGGTCTGTGTAGGGTCTTTATTCATCCAAACTGTCCTTCTGCTGTGTTTTCAGCACATATTTAAATATATTTAAGCTGTAAAAGTGATAATTAGTGATTGTCAGGTGGTGTTTTATTTTGAAGGTTTAGGGACGAAAGTGTACAACTAATAAAAAGTCCCGGTTCTTCTGGATTGATATTTTATTTTGAAAGTCTCAAACGGAAACGTCTTGTCTCATTCTGTGTGTCTTGACAGATCGGAGCTCCAGCTGATGATCGCATGGAGGTCAAGCTGGCGCTCACACCCCGCTGTCAGACCGAAACCGGAAGTGAGTTTGATCTAAACATTACTAACGTTATCTCACATTATTCTCTAAAGTGAGGTATTTATGGTGCAGAATAATTGTGGCTATGATTTTACACGTTTTTAGAAGGTGATTTTAGTATCTGAAGTCGTTGGATTGTTTTTGAATGACTTCAAATCTGTTTAAAATGTCTCAGTCTTTATCTGGTTAGTGAGTTTACGGTGTTAAAAAGCAACTAATATATATGATTTGACCATTTTATTACTGTGCTCTTTCAGAGCTTTAAAAACAATAATAAATATAATGAATCAAAGATGTTAAACATTATGATATATATCGATGTTTTCACTTTGCATTGATGATATTAGATCGTTGATCAGGAAAAAAATTGATAAAAAATAATAATAAAGAAAAAATAAATAGCTAAATCAACATCAGTTCCGTAACAGTCAATGTCTGACCATTTAAGTACAAAATTCATTCAAATATTCTGTAATATACGTTACTACATAATTCTGGAACGTAATGTTTCCTCTGAAACCTTTGGTGTAAAAATCAAAACCGAACATTTAATCTGCGCTAGTCTCTGGGAGTCTGTGGAAATATTGTGAGATCACGAAACTAACCTGCTGCATGATGACGTGTAAATGATAAGTCTTGATTTTTACCTTAAGGTTTGCGTTAAGTCACAAAATAACTAAGATGGGTGACTCGATGCATCGGTATGAATATATATATCCATCCAATATCATCAAGGCAAAGTGAAAACACCTTTTATTTTGAAATTCCCACGGCACGTCTGTGTCACCGTTTCCATCTGAACTCACCTCCATTCATTCAAACTACTTAAACATGAACAATGTCTGAGCCCAGTAATAAAATTGTCAAATCATATTAAAGTTGCTTTTTGTAAGTTGATGTAAATGTAAGTGATGATATCGTCTAATATCAATCGCAGGACTCTGAACTGATATCAGCAAATATAATTTAATTCTCTAATATTGTGATTCACACCCCGAATAACACTCAGATCACAAATGTGACCAACCAGGAGTATTTCCAGAAACTTCACACTTTTCCTTTAACTCAGATTTTGGAGTGTCTAATATAGTCCTGACATACCCTCTCGGTTTGGGAGAAACAGTGGAGTTGTGAGCCAGATCTGTGCAGTTTAGTAAACAGATGAGTGGGAATGTGTGCAGCTCTCATGTTTGTCTCAGCAGAATGTTTCTGTGTTCTGTGTTCTGTGTGTTCTGTGTGTTCTGTGTGTTCTGTGTGTTCTGTGTGTTCTGTGTGTTCTGTGTGTTCTGTGTGCTTGGCTGTGAATGTGACGCCTGTTTGGCTCCCTGCTGTCAGACTTCAGCTCGGCTGTATTGTCGTGTGGATCCGTGCCCAGACATTTAGCATTACACACTATTACTCAGCTCAGCTGTTTGAATAACTCATGTAGTATGTGTGTGTGCATATCAAACTACTTTTAGCTATTTAAAAAGACAGGACATGAATCTCAGATGTACAATGAAGAAGGAAGATTTTCTGCATAGTTTGATTTTAGAAAATTTAGAAAAGAGCCATATTTATTTTAATTCTTAATTGTTGTTATTATGATTTAGCAGGATTTTGTAAAAGCTGAAAATACCTTTTACAGGTGTATAAAAAACTGCTTAAACAAAACATAATAATTTTGCATATTTTTGCATGTATATTATATTATATATATATATATAATATATATAACATAATATTATATATATATATATATATATATAATATATTATATAATATTATATATATATAATATTATATTATATATATTATATATGTATAATATATATAATATAATATTATATAACATAACACGATATATATATATATATATATATATACATTGAAAGGAGCCAGTTGAGGTGGTTTGGGCATCTAGTTAGGAGCCACGTGGGCGCCTCCCTAGGGAGGTGTTCAAGGCACGTCCAGCTGGGAGGAGACCCCGGGGAAGACCCAGGACTCTGTGGAGAGATTATATCTCCTCACTGGGAACGCCTCAGGATCCCCCAGTCGGAGCTGGAGGATATATATAATATAATATAATATTATATTATATATATATATATATATATATATAATAGTATATTATATTATATATATATTATATATATATATATAATATAATATATATAATATAATATTCAGTGCTGTTTAACAACTTTTCAGGAATTAACTAACGAGGTGAAAAGGTATGACTCTGCTCTCTGGGAGAAACTGTGTTAAAACTCCACTGTGATTGCATATTATTTAATGAATATTGAATTATTCTTGTGATTTTCTCACAGCCCGTCTGCTCCTCAATGACTCGTGTAAAATGATTTGTTTTCCTACAAAAGAAACGTCTGCTCCGCACAGCTCTTTGAGCGATGTAATAATGATCAGTGTGTGTGCAGAAGATTCATTCATTAACAACGACAGGCGTCACAATATTAGCTGATGTTTTTGTTTACGGTGACTGCAGGTTATGTTTAAGTCAATAATAATAATAATAATAATAATAACCTGCAGATAAAAGTCTTCCTCTGCACTTTCTCCTTCTCCTCCGTCCCTTCCCATTTCTGTTTTGCTGTCTCTTCTCTTTTTCCCCCTTCAGTCTTCTATCACTTCATCTCACTCTGTGCTGCTCTCTGCCCTCCCAGAGGGGTTGAATGGGCAGATTTTCTCATCTCCATCTTTGTCCTCCCTCTGGAGGAGGCAGAGAGGGACGAGACTGAAGTAGAAAAATGTAAAATGCTGCAAATAGTTTGTTTTTAATGTGCTGGTTTGGAGGACGGACGTTAAAGGAAACTATCCTCCTCTTTCCCAACGTTTGTAATTTACTTGATGGTACGGCCCATCCTCCTAAATGTATATTCAGACATGCTCCTATTATTCCACTTTGGTACTGGTCATGTAAACTACAACATAGTGTCCAGTGCAATGTCAAATTGGCAGGAAGTGCAATATTTGTTAAAGGTAAATTAATTTTGAAAGGTTTTGTGGTGCTGCAGAAATGTTTCGGCCTGCAAATCGTATTTACAGAAATCTGTGTTTGGTAAAGATCCTCGCAAATAAATCCCGCCATCATCATTTTAATGTATTTTTTTAATGAAAATGAGATTGAAGCAAAAATTAGATTCCCTCCAATATCAAAAATCACTTCACAATTGCAATATCAGTCATTTAGCCTTAATGTAAACATGGAAACATACCCCTGATGAGCAGGTGACACCTTGTATGGCAGCCACCAGTGTGAGAATGTGTGTGTGATTAAGTAAATGCTGCCTTGTGTTGTGAAAGCGCTTTGAGTGTTCACAAAGAGCAGTAAAGAGCTCTATGAATGCAGTCCATATTCAGCTTCAGGCCTTATTCTGTAGCATTTTCCGGTTTAGACATGTGGCATCTGCCAATATTATCCAGGTTTCAGGAGCCTTCTTCAGACACAACAGCACATTCAGACACAAACCAACTCCCCACCAGTTTGAAAGGCTCGGGTAGAGATGCATGCTCAAAGGAAAAGGAGAGCACAACTACTTTTTAAATATGTTCAAAGACTTGGATATCATCACGCTTCTGGATATGTGCAACTATCGCCGACCTTTTCAACAAGGTGGCTGAAGAAATGAAAGAGGCCGGCTGCGTTGGCACGCTCCAAGTCGGTGGAGAATGTTGAGTTAACCGGAGTCTGCACGGCTGCATGTCAACGGGAATATTCATTTTCATCAGCCATGTAAACAGCTTAGGAGGAATATTGTCTTTTTTCAGAAGAAGAGGAATACTTAGTGCATGTAAACGTTGTCAGTGATTCATTGACGGCCAATCAGATGTTTGTAAAAGCTTTAAAGTGCTTTCAGAGACGTTGCTGCTGCCTGCTCCTTTCTCTCCAGCGTGGCTCCCCGTGTGACCATAGCAACCAAGGAGAAGGATGCAGGACATAGTTTTGCTGATATCTTTGTTTGTAGCCTGAATTATAAAACTCCACACCAGCATCAATTAAAAACACTGTTCTGGATCAATTTCACCTACCAGCTCCCAGCCTCCTGTCTGCGTGATGAGACCACATTTGTAACACAAGTTGATGTTATATATTTTTTTGGGGGCTTTTCATGCCTTTATGATAGTGAGAAGTGCAGATTGTGAAAGGGAACGACATAGAGCAAATGGCCATAGGTCTGACTTGAACCAGTGGCCGCTGTGGCAAGGACTCAGCCTTTATATATGGGTCACCTGTGCTACCGGGTGAGCTACCAGGACACCCGACACAAGTTAATGTTAATGTCACATCTATCCTTAATAGTTTAAGGTACAACCGGCTTCATTATACCACGTAATGAGATGACAGAAGGTGCATAGCAGCAGCTACTACTCCATCATGTGTTTATATTATGAATTGTCTCCGAACACCTGAAGTTAGTATTTTCTGTGGAGACACCCTCTCCACATTTAATACTTTCCTTTTTGATAAAGCTTATAGTTATAGGCTGGCTCAGGTTTGCCTTGGATCAGTCCCTAGTTTAGGAAGTTTTTCCTTGTGCGATGCAAGGGTCTAAGGACAGAGGGTGTAAGAACAGAGGGTCTAAGGACATAGGGTCTAAGGACAGACGGTCTGAGGACAGAGGGTCTAAGGACAGAGGGTCTAAGTACAGAGGGTCTAAGGACAAAGGGTCTAAGGACAGGGGGTGTAAGGACAGAGGGTCTAAGGACAGATGGTCTCAGTACAGAGGGTCTAAGGACAGAGGGTGTAAGGACAAAGGGTCTAAGGACAGAGGGTCTAAGGACAGAGGGTCTAAGTACAGAGGGTCTAAGGACAGGGGGTGTAAGGACAGAGGGTCTAAGTACAGAGGGTCTAAGGACAAAGGGTCTAAGGACAGGGGGTGTAAGGACAGAGGGTCTAAGGACAGAGGGTCTCAGTACAGAGGGTCTAAGGACAGAGGGTGTAAGGACAAAGGGTCTAAGGACAGAGGGTCTAAGTACAGAGGGTCTAAGGACAGGGGGTGTAAGGACAGAGGGTCTAAGTACAGAGGGTCTAAGGACAAAGGGTCTAAGGACAGGGGGTGTAAGGACAGAGGGTCTAAGGACAGAGGGTCTCAGTACAGAGGGTCTAAGGACAGAGGGTGTAAGGACAAAGGGTCTAAGGACAGAGGGTCTAAGGACAGAGGGTCTAAGGACAGGGGGTGTAAGGACAGAGGGTCTGAGGGCAGAGGGTCTAAGGACAGAGGGTCTAAGTACAGAGGGTCTAAGGACAAAAGGTCTAAGGACAGGGGGTGTAAGGACAAAGGGTCTAAGGACAGAGGGTCTAAGGACAGAGGGTCTAAGTACAGAGGGTCTAAGGACAGAGGGTGTAAGGACAGAGGGTCTCAGTACAGAGGGTCTAAGGACAGAGGGTCTAAGTACAGAGGGTCTAAGGACAGGGGGTGTAAGGACAGAGGGTCTGAGGGCAGAGGGTCTAAGGACAGAGGGTCTAAGGACAGAGGGTGTAAGGACAGAGGATGTAAGGACAGAGGGTCTAAGGACAGAGGGTCTAAGTACAGAGGGTCTAAGGACAGGGGGTGTAAGGACAGAGGGTCTGAGGACAGAGGGTCTAAGGACAGAGTGTATCCTGTACAGTCTGTAAACCACACTGAGACAAATGTATAATTTGTGATATTGGGCTATACAAATACATTTGATTTGATTCTTTTACAATAATAAAGACATTTCAATCATAAAGCGGTGCAGGAAATTAAGTGTTTGATGCTCAGCCTCATATGTACAGTTCCAGTGAAATCCTGCATCCGTGCGTCTTCGGTGGCTTTCTGATCGGCTGCCGTCTGAGATCGTTAACGAGACCTAATTACAGTTTGAATGTCACTCAGAGATTACATTTCTGTTCACATGGTTTTTGGCTCCCTAGGTAAACTAATGATAATCATATTCCAACTGTCCAGTTTAATCAAATCTGTTATTTGGCATTTAATGTTTTTGTTGAATGATTTAGCGAAGAGAATTAGCCTACATTTAAATTGATGGGGTCGTGGATTGTGGATAGAAAAGATGTGGAGAAGTGGCTGAATTAAAGCATTAAGACTCAGGACGAACAAACAATCGATGCTACAGACGACGTTTCCTCATACAACGGTTCGTAGGACATCTTTGATAACATTCTCCGACAATTGTTCAGCAACACGTGAACATTTCCACTCGTGACATGCACACAGACCTTTCAAAATAAAAGGGTTAAAATAACTACGGAAGTGCTGAAGTTAGGTAATAAATAATAAGTGCCGTTACTTAATTACGTGAGAAATCAACACGCATTACTTTTCCTAGGTATAATGTAACTACGTGTATGGTGCCTACATTACCCACAATGCAATGTGATCGCAGACAGGTTGGTTAGCGATTGGTGTGTGTAATGCTAGTAGCAGCTGATGTATCCTGCAGGCTGGTAATCTCACTTCTTCTGAACTCCGCACTTCCAGATTTTCAGACCCAAGCGACGCTGACTCGAGTGACATCACTTGAGGACATTTCTGCCACTTCACACAGCTTCACCCAAAATATTCAAACATGCAGCAGTGCACCTGAAAACACTCTGATGTGTAACATCTGTGGAGTTCAAGACTCAAGACTCAAGAATTTAAGAAGAAAAAAAATCAAAGCCATAAAGGTTTTTGAAAATAGACATGGACAATGTCCATTCCAGGACTAGTGGCTCAAAAAGTCTTGTTGGGTCCTTGAATTTGATGGAATTGGACCTGGAAAGTCTTTGAAAAGTCCTTGAATTGGATGTTTAAGAAAGTGTGGTACCCTTCTTTAAGAAAACTGAACCAGCGTCACAGCTTTCCTGATTCTTTCCTATAATATTTTGTGTACTTCCCTATATAATTTAGTTTTATGTCTGCATCTCCAACATTATCAAAATACTAAAGTTCAAATCCAGTTTTCAGGAGCAGCACTTTAACAATGTGACATAGTTAAGAACACTTCTTTACTGGAACAGCTACAGCACAGAGGAACGAGAGGAATAATAAGGACGAGTACTTATGTTCAGATGCTATAATCTTTAAAGCTATGTGTGTATGACTCGAACAAATCCAGACGCAGTGTTGGATTCAATATCCTGCTCAAGGACATTTCCGCGGTTTATTTTGAAACCTTGATCCTGTGGGAGGCAGCAGGACAATCTTCCCGCTGCTGCTTTATTCTACTTCCATATGCTTCTTGCACACAGACATCGTATCTTTACACGTCTCTGTCCTCAGCGTTAATGTCTCCCGTCCTCACGGATCCTCTCCTCGAGTAGCTTCTCTGTAGCCTGCGAGCAGATTCCCGATGACTCCCGGGTCCTTCGGGGCTCCGCTGATTGGCAGGGTCCTTAATTGCGACCACCTCTCTGTGAATAATAGATGCTCGTCTAGCTAAGTGGAGTGATAAAATATTAAAAAGGCCAAGAACATGCCACGCAAGTCTATTTTGGAAGAGGACAAGAGCGGGAAACAAACTGGAGGAGGAAGTGAAATCAAAGAATCTTCCGGGTTCAGCTCGTGTTGTTCGCTCAGCTCCAGACTGAGAAAGAAATCCCTGCTGGAAATCTGTCTTCTGTCTTTATCTTGGCAAAGCACGACACCCTCCTCACCTATTCCCTCATCTTTCACTGACACATTCTAACTCAATGAAGCTGCTTCATCGGGAATAACTGTCAACAAGTAAACCGAGGTTTACAGAACAACGAGAAATCACAACTGTTCGTCTTTTCCTGTCAAACCTGATACTTCTCCGTATCTGACGTCTCAGATGTTAGTGCCTTTAATTATTTAACTATTATTATAATTAATATTATTATTGATCGTCTTCGCAGTGAGGATGACAGCAGTTCACCCCACGCAGACATAAACAGGTCCAGAATAAATAAAAACAACATTTCCAATTGATTACTTTTGGAACTGAAACTAAAACAACTCTTGAGACCTACTTACACAAGATCTTAGCATGTTATCTGGATGAGGAAAATAATATGCTAATGCTGGTGTGTCACATTATTCTCATGACTTCTTATGGCAAAAGTGCATTTTGAAAAATTCTGACTTTCCTGTAATATGACTTTTTTACATGTACATGCATGATGAGTCCTCACCCTCTGGTTCCCCCCTCAGGTTAATACTGGTATTAAAGTGTTAGCTCTGTTAGCATCATTAGCTGCTAGCCATGTTGAGAGCCATGTGGAGGCAATCCCTCAGTCAGTGGTTGTATCTATTGTCCCTTCACACTGATGCAAAGTGTGACATCGTTACATGAATAAGTAATTAAAGAAACACTGTGTGAAAAGACAAAATGTGAAGAACCTTCAGTTATAACATCAGAAAATGCTTCAGGGCAAGAGAGAGTGTGTGTGTGTGTGTGAGAGAGAGTGTAAGTAAACCATTTCAATGGGAGATTGTTCTCAGCTCTCCCACACCTGGTACGGGACAAAAATAGACGCCATGGCCACAACTACACTGAGTGCATGTGACAGCCGTATTCAAACAAGCTTCAGTGTGTGTGTGTGTGTGTGTGTGTGTGTGTGTGTGTGTGTGTGTGTGTGTGTGTGTGTGTGTGTGTGTGTGTGTGTGTGCCTGACCACTACAAACTAAATTGGCTCTTGAGGTGGATGCAGTTGTTTTGGTTTTAGAAAAAACCCCAAACACTTCAGTTTGTAATTAAATGATTCCTCTCACGAGTCGTATATTTTCTGCAGCTTTTGTACGTTACAGTCAAACTTTGTGTTGCGGCAGGTGGTCTACTCTAAATGATACTTTATCTTAATTAAAATAGTAGAAAAGCCTTTTAAAGTAAGCAGCAGGATCCCTTCTGTACCTGTTAGCTGATGGAGCCGATAAGTCTACCCTTTGTGTTTTGCATCCATAATGAGTCCTGTCGGATGAGAAACATTAATATTTAGGAAGAATAATGTAAAACCATTTACATTTCCTCCACCAAATGGGAACAGTCTTATTCCTCGTGGGAGGGTGACTATAAAAATAACTTGGTGTGCCTCCAGAAGTCAAAGCGAAACATTAGTATGCTCCGGATGATGTTGGAGACCTTTGCGGCGCTCGTACAGCAGCCCCATTAGAGCGAAACCTGCAGAGCAAAGAACAAGAAAGATGCAGCACTCACCGGAGCAGGCTGCAGCTAAATGACTGAAGTCCAGTGGAACCTTTTTCACTGTTAGAGTTGTGTTGCTGGAGATGAAAGGAAATAATAATATCACTTCATAACCTCTGGGACAAAAGGATCCCTGTGCAGCTAAGTTTCTGTAGTTCCAGCTTTAGAGCAGAACATTTGAGATTTCTGCCAGAATTATAGTAAGAATCATGCAGATGAATTGAAAAATGTTCCTCAGTGTCCTATATGTCTACTGCACGTGCAATATAGGACAGTTTGTAACTTCAGTGGCTAAAGGCAAGAATAAAATCTAATCCATTGAGTTTGTAAAATATATTCAGCAGCTGTGATATTAAAATAAAACTACTGTGTTGTATATGTAGTGACACAGAGAGATGTGTAATGTTCCTGAAGGTAACGTTTCCTCTCTCTCCTGTCATGGTGTCATCAGTCCTGTGTTGTATATGTAGTGAGACAGAGAAATGTCTAATGTCCCTGAAGGTAACGTTTCTTCTCTCCTGTCATGGTGTCATCAGTCCTGTGTTGTATATGTAGTGAGACAGAGACATGTGTAATGTTCCTGAAGGTAACGTTTCCTCTCTCTCCTGTCATGGTGTCATCAGTCCTGTGTTGTATATGTAGTGAGACAGAGACATGTGTAATGTTCCTGAAGGTAACGTTTCCTCTCTCTCCTGTCATGGTGTCATCAGTCCTGTGTTGTATATGTAGTGAGACTTCATAAACTGACTGTTTATCCAGTTTTAAGACACTTTCTACATCTTGATGTTTTTAACTCTATATTTGAAGGATGAAGGATTTTAGTCCTCGGACGTCTGGATCTTAAGTTCTCAGAGAAACAAGCTGACAAACTTTAGCGGCAGCCGAACAGCGTGCAGGAGGAACTCTGAGAGGAGGAGACCTCTGTGGAGAATTCTGCTCCCTGCTGTGTGCTGTTTACAGCACAGTGAGGATATCAAGTGTGTCTGCTGTGTTGGCGTTTAATCACCTGGTGATTTGTTGTCTCCTTCTTTCTTTCACATCATCTATTAAAA